>NC_135214.1:30040205-30340205 GCF_052324685.1 Brachyhypopomus gauderio | reverse complement strand
TCTGTTCAGAGGCAAACGCTTTACGAATGCTACATAAACTACGCTGATGCACTTTCTTTACTCGTTTTGTTGGTGTCCACGAGCCAAAATATGACAGATGTTTATATTTACATTTATCGTCTCTTAATTACATAAATGTACTTAAACAAGATTTACCATCCCCTCACCATTGCAGCCAACAAAGAAATCATGAATGGGATGTACAGGTGAGCCTTTTTAACTGGGGTCACCAATTCTAACGGCAGCCATCAGAATATGTGACCCCACTGAATCTCCAGGTAACAATAGTAGCCTACACCGTGACCCCACAATAACAGAAAACAATGAAAAATAACCCTAACCTTTTATTAGTCTATATTTAAACATTTTATCCAAATGTTTAGAATAACCATTCGTAATGACAGCATCTTGCTTATGATGAAGCTTGCTATTTTCGTGTAAAATGATGTAACGAAACATTCTTGTTTAAGTACATTTATGTAATTAAGAGAAGATAAAATGTAAATGATCTGTCATCTTTTGGCTGGCGGACACCAACAAAACGAGTAAAGAAATACATCAGCGTAGCATTCGTAGCGTTGGTGCCTGTAAAAAAAAAAAAGACTCGAAAGGACTTGAAATTCCAAGTTTCAGACTTGGGACTTGACTTGACGGTTGCTTGTCTTGACTCGAGACTTGACTTGAGTTGACTGTCTTTGCTTGAGACTTGACTCGGGACTTGAGGATAACGACTTGGACTTACTTGAGACTTGCAAAACACTGACTTGGTCCCACCTCTGGAACTTACACTGAGATAGCAAGTTAGCATGAGTGTAATGATGCTTTAAAACAGTAAATGAACAGTAAGTAGAAAAGTAGTTAAAAAATTATTGACACAAGAAATACTCACCAGAGTGGCCTATGTGTGTGTGTGTGTGTGTGTGTGTAATCTTGTAAACATGTCATTACTAATTTTGATCACCAAATTACAACTTGTAATAAGCTTGTGATGATGTTTGGTTGCAGTCTAATCACAGGACAAGTCCTTAATGATGGTTTATGTGTGAATGTAAAAAAAGAATGCAATCTCACACATACTCAAATAAGCAGATTAGAACTGTTGTGTTGTTTGGGTCTGGTAGACACATCTATCACGAAACCAGCTGTATTACTGACAGCTAATTTTTTCCTGTTCGTTTGTTTTAAGGTAGGATTTAACAAATCCTGCAGGGTATTCTTATAGTGCACACAGCAGTGTGGTGGAGTGTGTGGTTCATCTATCAAGAGGACACTAATAGGTGTTGGGGAAGCTGTTGGCTTCTCAGAGTTTAGATACTGAATGGGGAAAGATGTAAACTGGGAACCTGAGCCAACTCTCCGGAGGTTAGCTGTATCTGTAGAGAGGTTCCCTGCCTCAGGCTCCTGCTAATGAAAATCCCATGGCAAGGCATCCGTGCTCCAGAAACCTCTTCATGGTCATTGTTCAGCCACCTCTAATTTAATCTGAGCCCTAGGTCACCGGGACGCTTCGCCACTGGTTCCCCATCCACTATAAACACATTTAGGGCTTATTTATTTTTAGCAATGGCGTGCGTCCACAGCAGCCAGGTCAACCGATACCCAGATGGTTTCGCTGAGGCGCCTGTTTATGGATTCCTGCAGATTGGAAGGAGGTACGTGAGGGTCCTTTGAGGGTCTGTCACTGATTAGAGTCAGTTTTGCATATGAGGATGCACGACATTGGCCGTTCTTGTTGTGGTGACTTTTCGTTTACATTTGCGCTGTGCAGAACATGGCTGTTGCGTTCCCTCCAAGTGGATGGATGGATGGATGGATGGAGGGATGGATGGATGGATGGATGGATGGACAGACTAAATTAATACTGATCTAGCCTTTTTCCACAAGTGTAAGAGGAACTCTAGAAGCCATTTCCTTCACTTCACATGTTATTTCTTTTATGAACTATTTCTTGTAGATTACAGTTAATGTAATCCATTGCAATTGCAATAAAAATGATGGACACGTCCTGTCAGGCTAAAAAGTTTCCGATACACTCAAAATAACTCAAGTTGAGGAAATGCAAACTGTTTCCAAAAATATATAAATTACATACATATAAACCTCCATTAGTTTTAGCTTTGTGTCATATTGTGTGAATAAATCTCACATAGCTTTCTATGCTAGAGTGTGAGGTCATAGAGAGGACAGTCACCCATATCGTCACCCCCACCACACACCATGCAGATGCACATACACACGACTCCATCCTAAGGTTCGCAGATACAAACTGCTTCCCAGACTACTTCTGTCCTGATGACCCAGGGGTGGTCAGCTGTCAGTCAAACCTCAGCTGGCCATCATGCTGGGCAGCGAGAGACAGTAAGAGAAAAGCCTTCAGGGAAAGAATCAAGCCCTTTTGTATGGGATCATCCCTCAACATTCAGGGTATATAATTGAATTACTGCTCTTCCCTTTCCTCCACATTTTTAATGCAAACCTCAGGTTGGCTGGGCGTTTGGAAGCACTGACAGAACAAAGACCTCCACTTATGTCCAACATGTGCATGAATCAGTTTGTTGAACATACACAGTGCTTTCACTGTTCAGACCAAACTGGTTAAGACTGTGAATGTTGATCAAATGCAATGAACATCTCCATAAACCACGTTTAGAGGACGCTCATGATCACTGATGTGTGATTCCACTTTGTCTCTCATCAAACTGTCCACTAAGAATTATATTTACTTGCCAGTGACATTTTGTCAAACCGAACACAGGTGTTTATGTTTCATAATCTGTGAATTCTATAAATTAAGTGTAAATGACTGTGAATGTGAGCACAATATGAGTATAATTACACCCATCAGTGAGGCTCAGGTGTGGCTTATTTTAAATGGGTCTTTAAGATGTGGACAAACAGACAGCAGGATATGAGAAGGGGAGGAGAAGGGGAAAGAGTGTGAGAGGATGTGCGGAGGGTTAACCCAAAGGGCAGGAAAGCGAGCATTTACAAGCCCGAAAGGGCTCACCTTTAACACTGCTTTTTGTACCCCGAATCACGCAGGAATGGCAAGCTTGGTTCAGCTGGACAGTGGAGAGAGGGAGACAGAGTCTGGGACTGTGGTCCACAGACTGGACTGATTTCCTGCATGGGGTCATGCCAGGGACAGGTTAGGCAGCCTCGGGATCAGGAAACAAGAGCAGCCGCCAAGCCATGGAGAGCAGGAGAGAGGGGGTCAGCTGTCTGATCACTTACTGGAAGACCAGAGGCAATGGAGGTTTACAGCTCACGAGAAAGTGTTCTCTTCTAATTCTTGCCCTGTAGTTTTCATGTGACTGAGTTATGACTTATTGGACAGTTTGGCCTAAATCAAAGAAATTATTTGCCCACGAGCAGCATTGCATTCATGTTTATGGCACCTTCTAGTGCAGTGGCCTGGATGTGTATATGCTAGTAAATGCTGCATATTTGATCAGTCTTGTATAAGTGGCACAAGCTACATATATTATAATACATCATATTTTAAATGTTCTTACTTAAACAAAGATTTGCCCTAACCATCTCAAAACAGCTGTCAGTCATATGAGGAACTTTAGTTGGTTTGCTGGAAAAAAGGCCTTGAAATGTTGAATGCGTCCATCATTGGAAATCAAGGCCTCATTCCCTTCCAAAAAGCCAGCACTCATATTCTAAAAGCTACACATCAGTGGCAAAGCCCAAAGATAAATGACAGAGAATGGGTCCTCTTTATTCCAGCTTTGATGCTAATGATATGGCTATTTCACACAGTTGTATGTAAGCCAGCCCTGTCAATGTGGAACTAAAAAGACTAAAAATTCCCGAGGCCATCCAAAGAACTTAGTGACATTTCTGCAAGCCCATTCTCTGGAGTACATTTTCTCTGCTGGGGTTTTGATTTCAAGAGCGCTCAGTCACCTCAGGCAACAATAGAAACGCACTGTATGTGAGCTGGGCCTCTTGTACCATTTGCCAAAATCACACAACATTATCGTCTTAAAGCAAATGCGAAGACTTTTCTTTTGTGAAAATACAGTAGTTCAAGTGTCCGCTTACCTTTGGGATACAATTATTTCTTTCTTAATTATAATACATTTACTAACTACAGCATTGCGCACAGTTAAACAGCTTGCAAAATGGAACATGACGTTTAGTTTTAAATTATACACTGCTAAATTGATCATATGTTACCCATTTGTTGCATTGTAAGCTATCATCCCTCTATTAGCAAGTAGCTTAAATATCAGTAGATCAGTAGATACTTAAAACAAAAAAATTATTTGTCTTTAAAGGCTCAGTAGCCAAACTTCGAAACAACGGAAGATGGATAAAACAGGTTACAATGTGGTTATGCTGTAGGTTAGTCAATATACAGGCATGCTGGCAGCTGTAATAATCATAATCTAAATCGCTTTGGTCATTAACCGAGTCCCCTTTATTGAAAAACGTGGCACATTTAAAGTGGTCACGTCACGTTTTTGTAATTATTGCTCAGCGATGCTACCGCTTGTTGATTAAAATTGAGTCTGTCGATTTCTTTTAAAGCCTCCATCACATTTTTTATGACGTTTCTTAAAATGTTCTTAATTTGCTTCCTCAACAATACAAAAATAATAATTTGATATTTCATTTATTTTTTATTAGCTACTTTATTTCAACCGCTTTAAAGAAGTCCATTTGCGTCATTTTTATGTCATTGCAAGCATTTCGAGAACCAACATCTAAGACATACTAAATTTGCTATCAAGAGTCGCAAACCTGTCAGTTCAGGAAACCCAAGTATCAGTTAGGCTACAATTAGGCGTGGAGAGGCTGTTAGTGAGTGGGCCTCTTTCAGTGCGCCTCGGAAAGGTATTTCCATCATTACAGTAACACCACAAGGCTGGAGCAATGCAATTTCAAGACAGCAGCATTAGGACGTGATATGGCTTTCGGCAAACTTTAGCCTTCAGTGGGGAATAAAATGGTTCTTGTGTGTGCTATCCGAAGCAAAAGGACTTGATGTTTACACACTTGTCCGTCAATGGCCTCGATGTGGCTTTATAAGTATTCAGAAAGCTCATAAGCCGTCTTTTAAACCAATGAAAGCTTTGTAAGTGCCCTGCATGTGTTTAGAGATTGCTTGCAAAGATTGGAGCTGCCACGTCAACATCAACAGTTTTGAGTTTCTTTTAGTTCGCTCTCACAGACATAGCTACGCTTGCATGTCTGTCTGCAGTTATGGAAGGTGAGGGTCTAGTCTGCACTATAGCATTTTATCCTACGTCTGCAAAAGAGGCGTGTTCGCTTAAGTGATTTATTTTTGAGATTTTACAAAATAAAATCACAATCGACTGAAAGTACGCAGTATTTCGCAAATTTTTAGATAATCTTTGATGGTAAGTCCATGAATCAGAGTGCGTATAAAATGCGCAAGGCCACCAAGAGGGTATTACACTGTATATTACAGCAATCTTCTTTTTAGGATTTCCCGCTAATTGATTTACAGGGGTGAGTTTCCCAAAACGTTCTTAGCGCTAAGTAGGCCTACTTCTTAACCTCGTACGTAAGAACGAGGTTACGAAGTACTTAGAGTTACGAACGTTTCGGGAAACCCACCCAGTACGACAGCACCCTGAGACCAACTAACGCAGCTTGTGTCGTGTATAGCCTACGCTTTTGTGTGACCTTTGACAAAAGACAAAATTTAGTTTAGGCTAATATCTAAAGACGCTACACGTTCGTTATTTTGCTCGTTTATAAGGTGTATTGAAGGTGTATAAAATCCTACCAAGGTATTTGGCTAGGTTATAAGGAAATGTAGAGTTTAATATTCTACCAAGGTATTTGGCCAGGGCCTTATGGAAATTTAGGCTATAATATAAGTAGAGAACTTTTTGTGCCTTGACGTAGTTATATATTTGCATGTTTCACTATCTGATGTTGAACATTTAGACTGCCCTGTGCTAGAGATTAACAATAACACCTATTTCTTGTCAGCACTAATATTGTTGTGCTATAAAAAACATTCAGATTTCCAAGCTGATGTCAGTATATCTTTAAATTCTCAGACGTCAGAACACAGACTGTTCAATACATTTTATTTGTTGTGACAAATGTGACAGTTATGATTGATAATACTGTCGAAGATGCGAAACGTATGGATAATATCTTAGGCTAACTGGTAAATGTTAAGCGATTTTTGTAAATTAAAGTATTAAATAGTTATAGTCTACTTCTAAAACGTCTATTAAAAAATATGATATAACGTAATATAAGGAAGTTTTGGACTTATTTTATACCACATTTCAGTTTCTTGATAAGAAATAACCTACTGCGTGCACATTTTCCAAGGACAAGGAATAATGAAACATTTTTAATGTTTTAAATTTTATACGACGTTCTATAAGGCGTAAAAAATGTGACGTGTGAATAGTCTACAAATTATGACATGTTGTCATAACAAAGCTTCGTAGCAGGTTTCAATGGGATAACGAAGTTTAATACCTAGTCAGACGAATTGCCGAATACATTGTCATCTTTTAAAAATTAGATTGATTGGGTCTTTACGTTTTTAGATTTATCCATCCATTGTACCTACTATGATCCCAGTGATGGTATTCTAAACTACATTCTCTTGTAATTAACTACGTATGACAAATAGTCAAGCGTAATTTTCTGAACTCTGATTAAATAAGCTTTAGTTTTAAACGAGTAACATACGACTTCAAAGGTATTGTCGGACAGATAAACATATTTTGATAGGAATATTTTCTTTTCTTTCTAACCAAAAACATGTCTTTATAAGTTCATGGTTTATGTCTCTTTTTAGAGTGGGGAGATCTTGTATATTCTGGAGAAATTAAATAGTTAATTTGATAGACAGGAAGCACGCGTGATTGAATTCTTGGCGGATTGAATCAGACCACTGTCTTGGTCGCCCTTGTTTCACGGGTCTTTGTTTCTGATCTTCTAAATCCCTCCCACTTGACTTGGAGAACCGGAGGAGAAAAAATCACTCTCTCGCTCACACACAAACGTTTTCACTTTTAACAGCAACGTAGTCGTCAGTCTGTGCGCTCAGGACGGCGCGATGGAGACGGACAGTTGTTTGTCTTTCTCCTCTCCTCCAAATAGGACCACGCCAGAGAATTCGCCGGGTTTGGAGCATAGTTCCGGCTCTTTCTTTCCTTGCGACGAGCTACAAAAATCACCACATCCTCATCTGCCCCATCGACACGGCTTACGGGGGGAATTCTTCAGCAGTCCGAGTGTGGGACGTTATCTGGACGGTGGCCATGCGGACTTTACGCACGGTGTTACCGCTGCAAACTCCCGCTCCTCACCAGGGAAACACAGCAAGTACTTGGAAAATATTTCGCCGGAGCAAAAGACTTTATCAATAGGTGGAAAGAACTCATTTTACGAAAGCAATTCTGATGGTAAGTGAACAAATCAAGAACTGAAGCAACAGCTAGAAAGTCAAGATTATGATATATGGCTAAAGCGACTCACAGCATTACGGCAAATATAATGTACAATGATAGTAACAGCACCTACACAACGATAATAAGGTTGAGATATCAACATTGCAACAATAATAATAACAACAACTATAATAATAAGTATAAAAGGACGAACCTGAAGTAAAGAGGTATAATTATTTTACCTCTTTATCATTATTTTCAATCATTATTTACCACTGTCGATTTCACGTAATTGAAAGTTGCTCGAGATAAAGGCCAATGACCCCCGAAAACTGTAGTTTTGACCAGCCTGTTCCGACATATGAAAATATGACTAACATGTATGACTATTGCGGCTCTAAATGGCAACCAAAAGACTTTGGGTGAGGTACGCGCAAATGCCCAACGCAACTAGGAAATCAGATTATATCGTACAATAATCAATAGACAGCGATCTAATTTTGCAAAGGTTGATGTCACTTTTGAATTTGTTATCCGACAAAAGTTGTGGAAATCGTAAGCGTAATAATCTCTGTGCGTAAAAATTGACCCATTCTCACTTTTCTTTTTAATGCAGATTGCAGTGGTATTGGACTAATCGTTTAACACAAGATTCGTTGGATACTTTATTAATTGTAATTAATTGTAAAGTTAATTGTAAATATCCAGCAACCATCAACGTCTTTCAAATGAATTTACTAACTGAGACCTTTTTATAATTTATTTGTTGGATTGTAGCTATTTTTTTACTGTGAGATTGATTGTTCGACAAAACCTGAAATAGTAACAAATCTTAGACAAAAGTGACAACAATATGTGGGCTTGGATCTGGTAAGAATTTATGTTATCTGTCAGCTGTGAACTGTTAACTGCAAAACAGTGTGAGGTGCAAAAAGTGTTTTTGTTGTTACAGTGAATAGATTACAGATTACATTTAAAATATTGCTTCTGTTGAGGTATACTAGGTTTTCAAACATTCATACTGATTAATATTCAGAATGATTAAGCTCATTTCTTCTATATAGATTATTATAAACGTGACCTTTGTCCATAGATGACTGACAGGTCAGTGCTTATCAGTATTAGTTTTTAGAAAACCCTTAGGCCTTGGTTGATATAAAACCACGAAAGGGCACAAAATATATCTGGTCTATGGAACACAATGATACAGTAATGCTTATGATAAAGAATTTGTTTGTGCTCATAAAGAATTTAGGTAATAGAAAATCCAAATAGGCCAGATGGCATACAACATGACATCATGACATTATGTCATAGAACATTATCACATTTCTCTTAACGCCTCCTAATTTTAAAACATGGGTCATTGAAAAGTTAGTCCGCAGTTGGGCAGGCCGTAGAAATCCACTGACCTGAAGTTTTGATTTAGTTATCCCAAATGTTCGTTTTAAATGAATATCACCAGTTTGTACGTTGAATTGAAATCCCTGTGATGGTAACGTTTAGATCAGTAGCATTACTTTTTACACATATTCTCCAAAACATCTCGAAATATTGCGCAAACCCCAAACCCGTTTTCAGTTCTCAGCCAGCGTGACACTGGACAGAACTACATGCTCTTAACCAAGTGTCTTCATGTGGTCTTAAATTACGATCTCTATGTGTACAAATGACGCTTCTCGACTCAAATAGCAGATGATTCGTTTATACGATATAAACCACTGTGCGGAAAAGAAAGCAATAAATCTAGCGTCTTAGTATTCTGA
This sequence comes from Brachyhypopomus gauderio, assembly GCF_052324685.1. Lineage (NCBI taxonomy): Eukaryota > Metazoa > Chordata > Actinopteri > Gymnotiformes > Hypopomidae > Brachyhypopomus > Brachyhypopomus gauderio. The sequence continues at coordinate 30,331,036 of NC_135214.1, read as the reverse complement.
TGATTGTACAGCACGTTTAATGACCAACTCTAAAGCCTATATCGTTATGTCAAGGGCGCGTTGTTGCGCTATGACCTGATTTCTTGTATGGTTTTATATTGGCCAACATAGTCAAACGGCAAAGTGAACATGACACAGATTTTCAAAAACACCGTGGGGCCACTGTTTTTGAAGGCCTTGTTCGCTTTATTGATTTTGCTGTTGGCTGTCGGTACTGGAGCACATTACGGGACTGAAAAGCTTTAGCACAGATGAACTTCGTCGCCCTGGATCGCTGCTATCTAACCAGCTATCTAGCTATTGCAACGTCCTTCAGCAATAACCGTATTTTGTAACGCATTACAAAACCCATCACGTTGGCAACAAGGGAAGATAAAAAAAAGATGTCATAATTGAATAATTAGACAATAGTTTGATGTCACTAGTGTATTTGCTTTTAGATAATCCTTATGAAATTAGCCAAAATACGCAAAATAAAATGTTCTAATGATCATGCATTACGCATCTAAAATTCATTTTCAGCGCAAAGACTGAATTAAGAATTGTACTTGATATCATCTTCCTCTGATGACATAGCTAATTAAACATATTCATTTATTTCTGCAATCTCTCTCTACTGAGTTGTGGGAATCATGAAACGTGCTGCCAGGCAATTCACAGCCCAAGGAAGGATGACATTTTCAATAACAAATATATAATCTTTCTCTGATTTCGATTAATTACAAAGTGAATGTTTGACTATTATATATTATGTCAGTTCAATAGAATATACAATATATTATATTAATATACAATAGGCATATTAAGGAGTTTACTCAAGACAATTTGTCAGCTATTTGCCAGTGATTTGAATAATTACTACTTCAACTTAATAAAATGAACCAGAACATTAAAACATGTGTGTACATAATGTAGCTATTATATGAAGATGGTATGAACAGAGCTGAATATTTGTAAAGTATGGGAATTACACTGTAAACTTTACAGTAATCATTTTTTTAATAATAAAAATAATTCTTACAAAATGGTTTAACAAGGACCATTACACATAGGTCTCTAATCTTTCTAAAATTACAGTGGAGTAGGCTTGACAAAGATTTGGTCATTACAGTTTAAGTAGGCTATTTTATTGGACGAAGGCTCACTAGCTGCAGAACAATAGCTTATGTTAGACATATTGGATATGAGAAGTTGTGTTCTCCTTTAATCAAATAAGCTTTTGTGGTTCAGTCCACAAATGTATATACATGGAAAAGATACTCTCTCCTGCTTAAGAGTACAATTTCCCTAACAAACAATTAGGTTTTCCTTAAACTGAATTTATTTGAGTATTTAGTACTAGGCTTAATATGTATCTAAGACACACTGTGTTGATATTCTGCACTACTACAGGTGTCTTTTTGTTTGAACCAAAGTATTAAACCACATTGTTTATTGTTTATTGAAAATTATTCTCATATTTGTTGAGCATCAGTGCTATGAAGCAAATAAGATAAAGTGTGCGGCTATGTAATGCAGACACTTTACCCGGTTTCTCTTGAGAAAAGTTGGTTTGTTAAATATATAGCTCACCATCTTAAATGTTTTTTAATTGTATGCAAAAGCATTGTCTGCAGCTGCAGTGTTTTCTTAGAGTAGCTCACCGTGGAGTATGATGAGTTTTATTTTCCACCAAATTCCGTCATGCTTTCTGTAGCAACAGATTCATAGATGATGACAAAAAAAATGAATAAAGGTATTTGTTAGCTGAGAGCTTTGTGTGCTTGGGGTCAGTTATCCACACTCTATTCACTAATCTAAGCCTGCTTATAGCTCCTAGAGACACCATCATCCCCAGTCCAGTGTGATTGCACTGCATTTCTGTTTCCAGTAGCAGAGAAGACATTGCCTAAGCCTTTGGGTTATCCTGTCTTGGACTCAGATTGCTGTGGCAAACTCAAAGAGTCATCAAACGGGCTGACCCAAGGAGACTCCATCGCGGACTCGATCGATCTGTCAGGCAAGAACAAAAAGAGGCGAAACCGCACCACGTTCAGCACCTTTCAGCTGGAAGAACTGGAGAAGGTCTTCCAGAAGACACACTACCCAGATGTGTACGCACGCGAGCAGCTGGCCCTGCGAACAGAGCTCACAGAAGCGCGTGTGCAGGTAGCTGGTTTGGCTTCAGCCTACTGACATGCCTTACACATCACATGCATGTTAGTAGCCTTATAAAAGAGACATAAGGGACATATATGTTTTTGTTTGTCTCTGGAGATCAAATTATATGTCTCTGTTGGTATTTAATTTTTCTTCTTAAAATGCTTTCATTTTATTTATTTAAAATCATAGTTTAACGAGAAATTACTAAATTATGTCAGAAACTAAGCACAATGATATCTTTTCACAAAAAAATATTAACCTTCACCTTCATTACCTCCACATGAATTTTAGTAGAGCTCATGAGTATAAACTAAACAGACTAAAAAACAACAACAATAACATAATCAACAACAATAATAAACAATCTCTCTCCGTAATCTGTCGTCTCGACAGGTGTGGTTCCAGAACAGACGAGCGAAGTGGAGGAAACGTGAGCGCTATGGGAAAATTCAAGAAGTGCGAAACCACTTTGCTGCAGCGTATGACATCTCCCTCCTGCCTCGTTCCGACACCTACCAGGTACGCACTTACAAAACACACACCACAGTCTACATGCTTTAGGAAGCCTCGATGCTACACACACCTGATAGCAGAGTTTCACGTTGTCTGATAAAAATGGTGCATCTACTGGTATTCTCCTTATCACATACATACGTTTGTCAATTTGAATGGTCCTTGAAATATTTTGCTAGCTGATTCAAGTCATTACTGCTTTGTAGATGCAGAGTAACCTGTGGCCAGCAGGATCAGGAGGGGCAGTGGGTGGGAATGGGGCCTGCGTCCTGGGTCCAGACAGCATGTCCTCCTCCTGCATGAGCCCTTACCCGCACCCCCACGCCCACACCCATCCCCATGGCAACCTCCCCGGGCTCATGGGCATGCCAACGTCACCTGCTCACCCTCCTCATCATCCTCACCCACATCACCCTGGCATCGGCAGCCTCTACTCTCTGCACAGCTGTCAGGGGGGCCTGGGGCCCCCTTCCTTCCAGCCAGGCCCTGAGTCTGACTACAAGCCCGCAGGCCTGATGGCGTTACGCATGAAAAGCAAAGACCCCGGCGGCCTCTTGTCTTGGCCAACATGACCGCTTGACCCGGCCTCGGCTAGCCAGTGACTGAGCTAACAAGTAACTTTTGGGTACATGCCGGCGCATATCTTAACACAGAAATTCAAACATTGGAAACACAGATTACTCACCCCTCATCAAGTGTAAGGAATAAATTCAGCCTAGTATTTTTTCTGATTTCTAATAATAATAATAATAAGTGGCTCATTCCCTGTATATACTGTTTCATAATATGTTTCCATATGGAAGCAAGTCATTTGTTAGTGTCAGTGTTTTTTTAAATGGTAGCCATACCAAAAGCTTGCCCTAATTTCAGAGCATTTCTAAGAATTTAATTCTTCAGTATTGAGCATAATTGCATAAACATTGTAATGTCCAAAGAATCGAATTACGGTTTTATTTAAAATCGTTAATCTCAATGTATGCTGTATTTTTTCTAGTAGTTTGACAGTCAATAAATGTCTTTATGTTTTGATTATTTTGTTTGTGGTGCTGTTGAGTTTGTCACTACAATAATCAGCTGCTATCATTAACCCATCATTAACCATCAATACCGATCGTTCATTAATTCTTTACTTATAGTTTAAAAATATATTTGCAAAATAATCAAAACATGTAATTTCTGCAAAGTGTATATAATGTCTGATATTTTGAATCATGTTTTGCTATTTTGGATTTTAGGTCACTTTTATGTAGCAGATGTAGAATAGTCATTTTGTTTGACAAGATCTTTTCAGAATTTCCACCAATGTGTTATCAGTACATGGCAGTTCTGCTACGCATAACCACTGCACTTCAAATGCTCTACTGATGATGGGTTTCAGGGTCTCCCTGTCATCGTCCCAGATGACATGAACTCCAAGACTAATGATAACTTACTGCACAGGGTTAACTTATTGCACAGTGAATATAAAGAAATGCATAAAAGCACATGGAAAAGACCCTCAGTACAATTCAAACAATGAAATGTACGTCCAAATAACATATCATCCTTTTGGTTACAAAGTGTTTTGCCATCTGCTCACAGAATACATCCTAGATAGTATAGTAGATAGGTTACAATTAAAGATACCCTTGAACCAGATTACTAATAAACTACAGGAATCAATGCAAATACACAGAAGTGCAAAAATATATATTTAGCCTCAGTATCGCAAAACATTAAAACCAATACTAAGTGGAAATATGCATAGTTACTATATCAAACCATGTAAAGTACAATGACAGCAAGTGCTTGAGGTTTACTCTGCATCGACCCAATTCTGATCAGCCTTGCCAACGTGCATTATATATTAACTCTAAAAGTTTTACTTTGCATTCATTGCGTATTGATCCCATTCTGTGCTTTCACATATTATGGGTTTATTAACATACGTGCAAGCACCATCCAGGCCAAGGGTAGGGCAATGGGTGCCTGCAGCACACATGACGCAGCTTAGTATGTACCGCTGCATGGGACAGTTCCATCTGGATCTAATGACCGCTTGCCAGTTCTGTCAGCCACTCTTTTGGAGCAATCAACCTAATTTAGATAATGCCTAAGATGTAAATGTTCATTACATAAGAGAACTGCACCACTGCGGTTACCGACGTTCAATGAGATTTTCGTTTTCCAGATTCTCCAAGTGAGGACCGTTGGAGGATTCATATGGGGGGAAACATTTGTCATTGTTTCTTTGGTTTGTATGATTAGCATGATAGTCATGCTGTACTGCATAAAGTGCCAGTCCAGCATACCAGGTTTTTGAGAGAGCTAACATATGTTTTCAATAGAGAAGAGGGAGCAAGACTGTCAGAAACACTCTCCACGCCCACAGCTTCAAATTCCAGCTTGGTCCTTCGAGACAGTATAGCCAGTTCCGGCTATGCAAGCAACCTGATTGGGTCCCAGATTATGTGAACAAGATATGGCACTAAGAGGGAAGAAGTGAGTTTTACTAGACAGAGTAGCAGTCCAGAGATGCTGCAGTTTACATGTGTTAACATGATGATTGCAGACCTTTTGACACATAAACTGATGCTGAATGTAAAGAAAGGGTTAGACTTGCTATGCTACTATAGTTGAAACATTACTCAGAAAATAGTTTTGTTGGGACAATGGTTTATTGAACACTGATGATAAATAAACAAAACAGTAAATGTATAAATAAACATATAAAAATATACACTCATCCACCCACTTTATTATAAATATGTTTCTGGAACCTACTGGCTGAAAATTTAATGCTAATTCAATTGCCAAATTATGAGGTACAATTGTTTCAAATATCCATTTAAAAAGTATTCACAAACACTAACTCATTTATTGACAAAACATTCTCAGTAATATAGTGACACGTATCTGATAGTGCCATGCCAGTTGAGGAACGCTAGATTACATCAGGCACTGTAGTGTTCACTGCTAGGCCGAGGGTAAAATATCCAGTCCTGTAATTTCCAGAGTAACAAGATATTTGATACAAATGTCCTTCATCACCTGCTCCAGCAAAGTGCACGCAAGTGGAATTAATGTTATGATTTAATTTTTTTCTAATATAAACATGCACCTTCTCCTACACATTTAGAAGCAATGTGCTTATGCACCTGATGAACGTAATAATTCATTTAAGAAACTACCATGATTGAATCTGTAGATACTAACTGCATAACGACGCAATATTTACGTATAAATGCATGGCTTTATGTTGCTAAATGATGATATTTCTAGTTTACTTTATTTGTATTTGTACAAATAAAAACCTTTAGAATTATACATCTTTGAAGGCGTAAAAAATACAGACGGCGACATCTGTTGAACATAAAGTGAACAACGTGGAGATTAATGAACGCTGCTTTGCTCGTTGCAAAGGTCACCTATTTTAAAAGCTAAATAAAAAACCACACGTTGTTTAAATACACGTGAAATACACGTAAAAAATTATTGCAAAACCCCTTTGATTCATAGGGTACGTCAATACTTCTCACGAATAACAATTACCAACGCGATAAAGCCCCGAAAAAGCCTTTCTTCCGCATGCCACGAGGGTGAGTGTTGCGAATGTGAGAAGAAGTCAGCTGGGCGTTCCGTGGCGCTCATGATTGACGTGCAGCACAACCAATAGGAATGAAGTCTGTCAGTTTTTCAAACCAAACAAATTCTTCGGGCGAGGTACGCCAAAGTCTAGACAAGATGGCGTATGTGGTTGTTTTGCTGCAATGATACCGAGCGATTTACAACATTTTCCATCTAAATTAGCTCAGATTGTATTCGTGTGATAGCTTTGTAAGTGTTTGATAGACGACACAAAGCCACAGGATATCCGACATGAAGGGAAAAGAACGGTCGCCCGTGAAAAAGCGTTCAAGGGCCTTGGATGATATACGAGACAGGGGAGGAAGCCACCCAACCAGCAAGAAAATGGGGGTTATTTCGATCTCTGGCGGAAGCAACAACGGCAGTAGTTCTACTAAAGGCGAAGCAGCTTCGGCAAGGAGGAGTTTACTCATCGATAAAAGAGACAGTCGGGATTTCGACGCACATGTTTCGAGTCGCAGTGGAAACAACCATAGCTACGCTAGCCCCGTTGCTAGCGCCAGCAGCAAGAACCACAGCGCGAGCCTGGCGCTCGAGCCGGCCGCGAGGACCAACTCTCGCGCGGATCAACGAACTCCGCTTCCTGCGAACGAAAGTGAGTACAAAACTCTTAAAATAAGCGAACTGGGATCACAGCTCAGCGACGAAGAAATCGAAGACGGCTTGTTCCACGAGTTTAAAAAATTCGGTGACGTGAGTGTTAAAATTAGCCGCGTCAACGACGAAAGGATCGCTTTTGTGAACTTCCGAAGGCCGGATGATGCCAGAGCCGCCAAACATGCACGAGGCCGGTTGGTGCTGTATGACCGTCCTTTGAAAATCGAGGCAGTGTATATGAATAGAAGGAGAAGTCGATCTCCGGTGGAGAAAGACCACTTTTCTGCAGTGGCTGGCCATAGACATTTGCATACCCAGAGGCCTCTATCCCCAACTGGACTAGGTTATAGGGACTACAGGTTACAACAGTTGGCTCTGGGTCGACTTCCTCCGCCTCCACCTCCGCCTTTACCCAGAGATCTGGAAAGAGAAAGAGAATTCGCCTTTTATGAAGCAAGAGCAAGGCCAGCTTACATTGCTGAGCGGGCAGCTGCTGCATTTCGCGAGGAGGATTTTATCTCTCCAGAGGATGACCAAAGAGCGAATCGAACTTTGTTTTTGGGTAATTTGGATATAACTGTCACAGAGAGTGATTTAAGGAGAGCTTTTGACAGATTTGGGGCCATCACTGAGGTGGACATCAAGAGACCCACTCGTGGCCAAAACAGTACATACGGCTTCCTTAAGTTTGAGAACTTGGACATGGCACACAGAGCAAAGATCAGCATGTCTGGCAAAGTTGTTGGCCGTAATGCTATCAAAATCGGTTATGGGAAAGCCACCCCAACAACACGCCTCTGGGTCGGGGGCCTCGGACCTTGGGTCCCCTTGGCTGCATTAGCAAGGGAATTTGACCGCTTTGGCACTATTAGGACTATAGACTACAGAAAAGGGGACACGTGGGCCTACATTCAGTACGAGAGCTTGGACGCGGCGCAGGCAGCCTGCACACACATGCGCGGCTTTCCCCTCGGAGGGCCCGACAGACGCCTGCGTGTGGACTTCGCTGACACAGAGCACCGCTACCAGCAGCAGTTTCTACAGCCCCTCCCTCTGCCCCACTACGACGTCGTGGCCGAGTCCTTTGTCCACCGTGCCACTCCCGAAGCCATCAGGGTCAGGGAAAGGACTCCTCCGCCACTGCACTTCAGAGAAAGGGAGCTCTATGCCGCAGCTGAGTGGCCGGCTCCGGCTATTCGCGAGCGCGTAAGGACTCCTGCGTTCGAGCCTCTGGATCACTTGGAACGTGAGCGGCGGCCGAGGGAGCCCTGGTCCTTGGAGCGGGAGCTGCCGGCCCGCAAGCGCCGCCTCCTGGAGGACGGGCGCCACTTGGAGTGTTCCCCGGACAGCAGCAGCGAGTGGGCGGCCCGCCGGCGAAGGCCCCCGTCCGTGGAGGGCAGCCCGGGCGGAAGCAGCCGGGACGGGCGTTTCAGCGACTCCGAGCGGCCCGTGAGGTCGGAGCGGCCCTCGCCGGTGCGCGAGCGGCGCGGCAGCCTGGACCGGGCGCCCGGGGAGAAACGCCTCAAGAGCAGCAGCAGCCTGTCCGAGTCCAGTGTGGGCACCAGCCCTCTGGAGAGGAAGCGCAAGACGGGGGAGGCCGGCAAAGGACTTTCGAAGCGGGAGCGTGCCGAGGCCTCCAAGGGCGGCCCGTCGTCCAAGCAGGACCCCGGCGGTAAGCTGAGCATGGCCTGGAGCGGCATGCTGCTGCTGAAGAACAGCAACTTCCCCGCCTGCATGCACATCCTGCAGGGCGACGTGGGCGTGGCCAACAGCCTCCTCGTGGACGGCGGCGGCGGTAGCGGCAAGGTCACACAGCTCCGCATCACCCAGCGCCTCCGCCTCGACCAGCCCAAGATGGACGAGGTGTCCCGCCGCATCAAGGTCGCCGGCCCGGGCGGGTACGCGATTCTGCTGGCGGTGCCTGGCGGCTCCGACGAGGCGTCCTCGTCCTCGGACCCAGCGGCGTCCACGCAGCGGCCCCTGCGCAACCTGGTTTCGTACCTCAAGCAAAAGCAGGCGGCCGGAGTCATCAGCTTGCCCGTCGGGGGCAGTCGTGATAAGGACAACACGGGTGTGCTCCACGCATTTCCGCCCTGCGATTTCTCTCAGCAGTTCTTAGATTCCCCTGCGAAAGCTCTTGCCAAAACAGAAGAGGACTACCTGGTCATGATCATTGTCCGTGGAGCATCTTAACAATTAGAACACACACACACACACACACGGAGAAATAATTGTAAAAAAAAAAAAAAAAAAAAAAAAAAGTGTCTCAATTGCATGCTGTGTAAAGCCTGGTTAAGCAACTAGCCTTTAGCGTAAAAGGGGTAAAGGGTATGTGTCATCTGTTCTGCCAAATACAATGCATGAAAAAAAATGTCTTTCAAAGAGCATAATTGGTTTTCATATTGCAATGTTTGTTTAGCATTGCAAGTAGAGTATTTGTCCAAACCACATCATCTTTGTGCTAATATCTAGCTGTATGAGAGTGGGTGATAAAAGGCAAGACAAGACAACTGAATTACAAAGCTGAATATTTACACAGTTTACTGATGATACGCCTGTTCGTTTTTGCTTAGCAAATAAATTGCAGGCTGTTCCCCTTATGTATGATAACTGTGAATTTAGTTCATGTAGGCATATCAACTTTTTTTTCTGATTTGAAGGGGGGTAATTGAGTTATTGTGATTTAATGCTTAGAACAATCAGTTGATGAACAAGTTGGTGATAAAGTGTAATATAAGCCTAGGTGTGTAGTTCTGCAGACACCTGGAAATTGTCACAATATTTCTTAGAATTGCATGTTGACTCAAGTGTCTTGTTTTGAAACCATGGCAGAGGTATTCACATCCAAGGTTCTGCGTAATATAGGCTAATGTATACAATGATAACACAGTCTAGTACTGAACTGTTCCTCATCCAAACAGAAGTTGTCAAGCAGTTAATGAAGCAAAAGATTATTGGTTTGTGCAAACTTTAATTATACCTGTCAAAGACCTGTCATTAACCCAAGTTGTTTATTTTGGCTTACTTAAAAATGTTTTGGAGTCATCAGACCAATGCACAGCATTTATGTTTCAAAATATAAGGGATTTACATGATTTTTGTACCATGTTGTCATACTGGTAACAGTGAAGCATCCTGTTGGTGTGAGAGATGGTTTCTATCAAGAGTTTATAGTATTTTTTTGTCATGTTCATTTTAGATTCTGAAAGTAGTTGTGTGGATACATTTCCCGTTGCTTTTCTTTTTATTCCCCACTAAGAGGTTGATAATCTGTGTTAAAGTAATGTAGTCAAACAATAGTTTCTACTGATTTCTATGCTTTTATTTTTTTAGTAATATCTCCCTTAGGAGAAATTTAGTCAATTTTTATAGGATAGCAATATTTAATACCCATTCAATAAACATCGCTGTCCTATCGTCCCAAATATTGGCCACTGTTGTCATAAATGCCACATTAGTGGCACTGAGGGAGCTTTTGTGCTGATACAGGGGTACAAAAATCACTGCAAAACAGTTCCTTGTGGTTTAATTAATGTAGTAATGTAATTAGTGATGTAAATCCTGCCAACATTGCTAATGTATGTAATATATACGTAAAACAATCAGTGTAGATCATAACTTAAAGATGGGCTGCACAATTAGAAGTCAATTATTTAAATTACTTGGTACCTTTTTAATATATTGTCAACGTGTGCTTGGCAAAGATGGTTGTTTTTGCCAAGCACACTTTGGCACTTTTGCCCCCCCCCCCCCCCCTCCCCCCTCAAAAAAAAAAAAAACACTGAGAAGCTCAAACTAGGTCATGTTCCTTGTAATATCAATGGAGTTTGTCATTTTTTAATTTGTTAGTGCCATAAAAGTAATTGGCACGCATTAGCTATAAATGTAATAATATATTCAATTGTGCAGCCCCATGTTTAAGTTTGGATCTTGCTGAATGGTCATCAGTTATATTTGGGTCATCATGATCTTGGGACACTCAATGTGTCTCAAATAGTTCCAAAATAGTAGACTATAGCAGATTTGTTCTAAACCCCCAGATCAGACTTATTCCTGTTTTCCCTTTTGCTCACTGTTACGCTGATTGCAGTGTAATGGGTCTGATTATTAACAAATGTGTAGGTGTCTTCTGTATTGTAGTTTTATCCTTTTAAAATCATACTAAATTTGCATTTTAAAACTTGATCGGTTTGTGAATTAAGATGATTTCTAAACTGCTGTATATGTATGAATTGGATATACTGTATCTTCAATAGACAGCTCACAGGAAATAAGGACCATTGCGCCAGAGGACTTCCCATGGCTGGAGTCAAAAATGATTGTTTGAATTGATACAGGAGCCCTTTGGATGCCGAGGGGCAAGAGCTTTCCATTTAGTGATTGTGTATTCTCGCTGAGAGAGCAGCTTCACACTTGTGTAATTGTTTCTCTTTTTTTGTGCATACAGTTCCCATATTTAAACGGAAATATGACCCTCTTGCTTTGTGCTGTGTTTACCTGATTTCTTGAAGGAGAAAAAAAAGGAATCGGTCGTTCACACCTTGCACAGCTAAGAAGTAGCTGGCTACATACACACAAAGTGCACGGGCACTTATTTGAATTTGTCTTGCTGTCAAATAAATTGTTTCAATTGAGGGAGAAATGTTCATTCGTTGGAAGTGAATTGGAGAACATCTCCCGCTGCTTTTCGGTTGTGTTTCGAAGGAATTGTTGCTGATTGATTGATTGCTGCTCAGGAAAGAGAAACCCCCCGTGCTCATGCGCCAGGATCAGGGATGACCGTAGGAGCCGTGGGCCAGAGCGCTTCTGTTGCTCTGTGTTGTTGATGATCAGTGTTTTCCAACCTTGTGTCCTGGAGTTGCCCGACTTGCTAATTAACAGCCCTGTTTGTGCAAACTCCTCCCCCGAGCCCCTCACCCACCCCTCCCTACTCCCAAGGGAAGCGAGGGCAGAGAAAGGGGGCGGGGTTTTTGCTGCCATGCGTATGTGAATGCAGTGGGGGTTCTGCCCTGCCACTGCTGACCAAGGTCAGAGGAGAGATCGTTGATTTGCGCAGACCTTCGACCAAGTCGAGATGTTGGTTGCAGCGCTGGTGTCCTGAAGTTCCAAGGCGGGGTCTCCCGAGTCCTGCCGCAAGCCACCCCCACACGTACGCCGGCGTGGAGCGTCCAGGCCTGCCGCTGCCCGGCTGGCCACGCTGCTGCTGTCTGCTTTGCGTTGCCCCATCAACCACCTGCAAGGCCGAATTTGAATGGTTCCCGTTTCAAAGGAGCAGCCGTGCGTTTACCCCATGCTTTTGATTTCTACAGATTTGATTTTTATTTTTCACCCCCGTGAAAAATCAGTGAAGGAAGAGGATTTCCATGATCAGAAAGAGGAGAGCAATATAGAAAGTTTAAAAAAGCACTTTTAGCCCTACATGTTGTATTGACCTTGAAGGGAGTCTAATAGTTTTGTCTTCCCGCATCTTTATTTGTGAAAGAAGCTTTAAACGTGCACCGTTTCAGTGTTAAATTGACCATCTTTCAAATGAAGAATCACTGAAGTGTGGCCGAGTAGACTGCCTGTGTCCTCAAACTGCACAAAAGTTAACATGAGGAGCAGCTTGCTTGCCAGGAGCTCCATCTGGAGTGTGTGAGAGCGAACAACCGTCCTTAGTAAGATGTTCACCTTCACCATCAGGTCATCCAGAAGACCTTTGGGCTTGAGTGCCAACCAGGTGGCGGTGAGTAGGGGTAGCTCTTCAGTACACAGCCTTTTCTCAAAGCCTACCTAGTAAGGTAAGTATCAGTGTAGGACAGCATTACTGAGAGTGATGATGGATTTATGTTAGCTTTAGACCCTCGTGTTGTTTCTAAGATTTTCTAATACTGTGTGTGTTTATTTATTTTCATTTTTTAAGAGGATTGGCACAAAGTTTTTGTCAAAGATGCAGATTTGAATTTACAATGTGGAAATAATTTTTATGGACTAAAATTTTAGCACAGAATTAAACGCTTTAGTTTTCAGAGTTCAAGTCATCTCAACTTTGAAAGTCCAATACATTTACTGGACACTACGTTTAATCTACGTTTGCATCTCTGGACATGAAGGTTGTCTTAAATATTTAACCATTTTTGTACCTTGCAAGTGTTTATGGGGATAACGTGGTTTGGAGGAGGTAAGTCATCAAGCCTAGCCTTGGACTAATCGGGATTGTAACTGGAATGTCAGTGTCACTGCAGTTAATTCTAGGAGCAGGGCTACGTTTTAGTTGTGCAGTCTGTGGATCTGCCCTGGAATTCTTTGGAAAATCATTTTTAATCCAAAGTTGTTCCTTTGTTGGCTGAGCTTGCAGTTTCTGATGTTAGCATCTTGCAGCTCAAAGCTAACAGGCCATGAAGTCCCTACTGACTTTATAAACCTCTCTGGACTATTACACATATCAAAGTAAAATGTATAATATCAAATTATGTAGTTATGCTCCATTGCATGGTCTGTGCTGTTGGATGAACACCTCAATAATGCTAGGTTAAGACAATTTATAAGATGTCACCAGCTTATTCACTGTACATTTGCCTATTTGAGTACAAATGTTTCTATTCTGGTAAGAGGATGGTAGGATCTATATCTGGTTCAGTGGAATATTTAGTCTATTATGGTTTTAATAGTATGCACACTAAAAAAAAGCATAGAGGCTACAAATTTCAAATTCATCAAACAGTGGAAACAAATTGTTTATATACAGACTAAGATAAATGGTGAAAGCCCCATAAGAGGCTTAAATGCACTTCCGTAACATTCAAATCAATGCTGATTTTCCTAGTTAATCTGCTGCCACAGAAATAATAATTGAATTGGGGCTCTTTCAGTGTTATATTTCTTAATCTATTAATTAATTTTATTATTATTAAAATATTTATTCATAATATTAGTATTATTTATTAACTATTCATCTAAACCTGATTTAAGTTTGGAGCTTTGTCTCTTACCTGTCTGTTATCTATCCTTACATACCGAGTAGAATCTTGGCACTGTGCATGTGTTCAAGCACACTGTCGAATACGTTACCTAATCTCATCACTACATAGTAAAGACAAGTGTCCACATTTGTGTGTATCCAGAACGTGTTTGACTTGCATTTTTATTGATCTTGAAAAGCGTATCCGGTGACAGTCATTTTAAAAGTCAATATTTGGATTACTTTATTGATATGACACTTTGTAATCTTTATATTTTACTTGGGAACTCATGTATGTGAATAAGGCTAGTTCTCCTACACAATAGTGCTTTGATAGTAATTATGTAATGTAGGGAAAAGAAATGTTAGCGTTAACAAAACACGGAATTTACACTGGCTAATGCAGCTTCACAATCTAGGTGAAAAGAAGACAGGCTGTTGTGTAGGAAGTTTCACCGTAATGTGTAATAATTTTTCTTGCTGTCTCAGAAAAACAAATCAATGATAATGTAGAGCAGTGCATAAGGAAATATACAGAGCATATAAGGAATATCAAGACAATGTACAAATGATCTCAAACTCTTCTCAAATTGTGCTGGTTCTCCAGTAGCAGTGACTGGGCCGTTTTATCTCCACAGTACCTCCAGCTCTGGCTCAGACCTCGTGTTTGTTTGGCACGGGGCTGCAGACTCTCCCCACACCCAGCAGCCCTGAATCGGGACGGGAACGGGCGTGTTGTGTCCTACCAGCCCTGTCTTGACGTGAGGTATATTAGTGTTAGGATGTCTTTTCAAATCTGATTTGATGCTGTAATTGAACTGAATAATGGTTGGCCTGAATTCTAAACGGGTCACACAAGTAAGTATTTTGCAACGATTTTGTTTTTATATTTGTTGCAACACTTTTACTTGTACTGATCACAATTGCAAGTCCTCCACACTTGCTCTCTGAGTGTAGCTGCGTCTGCGGGGAGAAGCGCTTTCATGATGGATGGGAAGAGAGGCGCGAGTGGCTCATCTGACACCGTGGAGGTCTGTGACGTTATGGTCAGACGTGACTGCTGTTTAATAATGAAGGTATCAAATAAGATTTGTAAACAAATTACAAATGAGATCTCGCTGTGTCTAAGTGACACCGGTGAGTCTTTCTGAGCACTGAGTGTTTACTGTCGTAGCTTGTTTTACAGGCTAAAGGATCATGTTAATATTATTCTCTGTGATGAAACTGTTTTTGCGGCATTCACTAACATTCTACGTGGAATCCTCAGGTGTTTTGAAGGACAGCATGGCTGCAGAGGTGCAGGTGTGATTTGATCTGTGTCCACTACAGTGAGCTCGGTTTCATGACACCATCCTTCACCAGCAGCTAATTCGCTAACATAGCAGTTGGTAAGTTGATGGTACCCTCACAGTACTTTGTTTTCCCTAAACAGTATTGCGACTGGTATTGGATTGTGAACATCATAGCATATCATTTGAAATCATCTGTTCTACACAAGCAGTAAACAATCATTGGATATCATTTATTGCTACAGAACTGTAAGTAATATTTTTTAAAAATCTGGATTTGAAACTGAAATGGAAGATCATAGCCTAATTTGTCATTATTAAGATGATTGTAGTGTAAGGGGTCTTATTAGCACATTTTGAGTTTAAAGCATTTATTATGTAGATCCTTTGTAAATTATGTATGCCGTATTATTACTGATAGAATTTGAGTAGGTACAATAATTTTTAATCTTGCTGGTTACATCTAGGACTGCAAATACCCGTCATGGCTTCTTTAAGCGTTGTATGTTTATCTCAAATATCAATAAAAGAGCAATGTTTTTGTACTGAAATGTGCAGTTTCTTTTCCGAACAAAAATGGCTTCTGCCAAGTCCTTAAACTACACAAAATGAAAGGCCTGCCCTTATCTTATGAATAGTACAGCCATATCAGAAAATAACGTATTGTAAATAAGGGTTTACATGAAAGTCAGACTTTTTTCCACATTCACCATTGGTTTTTATTTAAGGTATGAAAATTAGATTAAGTAGTCAATGCCCCCCCACCTCCAGAATTTTACAATGTACCATTTGTCCATGTAGAAAATATAGACCTTATACAGTCAGTGGTGAACCATCACTGAGCCTGCATACCAGTTATTATGTACATATTTTTCATTAAGTTATAGTATATGGCTCTTGGAGGGTCTCCTTTATTGCCATTGTGTAATGTGACTCCTTGAGACAGTCTTTGGAGTTTTACAAAATTAACTCCTTAGACAAGATCATTATTAGCATCTCCTGTCCAAGTTGACTGAAAGCTCTGCCTTCAAATATATTTAAAAATGATACAAGTAAAAATGCTTTAAAGCATTGCAATTTTTAAATAAACACATTCCAAGAAAAAGCCCAACTTTTCAAATAGGAGTGTTTTTATAAATGTGCTCCAAGATAATATTCTGCAATAATTTTTTCCCTCAACACATATTTCCAACCTTAAATGTACAGATTTTGAGCTTGATAAAAAAACAGTGTAATAAAAGGAAAACGGAAACGAGGCAGAATGTCTCGCTTAGCACTCCAGCAAGTTTAGAGTAAAGAATGTACCTTTCTGTGGTAGCACATTGTCTATCCACTAGAGGGCGGTATCTTACAGGACCGTGTGTGTACTACATGAGGACCATCTATCAAACAAGCCACTGTTATGTTTGTTCAGCATAATGTTTTTGACTTAAGAGATAAATGAAAAAGTAAAATTCCATACAAGTCTGAGGGTAAAATGCAGAAATGGATCATACCTCTTTCTTTTGCATCTTTGGCTCATATCACAGTTAGTACAGTTATGCAGTACATAAAAGGCAAATATTGGTAATAAACATACAATATAGTTCAATACAAAAAGTATGAAACCAACAATAATAAAGACAACAACAACAAAAAAGAAACAAGCCGAATTTATATCTAAAGCTAGGTTATACCTACATGCACAATGCCCTAAATCTCTTGGACTCTGCTATTGGCTAATTAGCTTTGGAAGGATTTTCACTTCTGGCATGAATAAAGTAGTTTGTTTAGTAAATTCGCTTGATCATTGTCGATGCCTAAAGGCATGATTGTAATTTGGCACCATGGACTGAAAAGCTCCATGTTTAAAATCTAGAAACAGACACTGTGAACCAAATAGATGTTCCAGTAGGAACAGTATATTTTTGATAGATAAGAATCATCCAAATTACTCTGTGGTTATGCCTCAGTTTAGGTTCCTCAGTGTAGGGTTTCTAATAATACTTCACCTGATTTTTGTGGGTAGAACATCAAAAATGAACTGATCCACTTTGCTGGCTGCGTCTGAGGAAAGGTTCTTAATTCAAACCTGCAAACAAAGTGCATAGAGATCAACAGGCATTTGGTAAAGTGCATGGTTATGTTCTTGTATACATTTTAAACATTTTAGTAATCTATTTTTGAAACCTCTGCTCTAGCTTACTCAGAAATACTGTAATACATAAGGAAGCACTTTTTGGGGAGAGGTCCAGGGTGAATTAAACCACTTACATGTTGGCAATATACATGACATTAAAAAACACTGACATGTTTAAGGCTTTTCTTATTTTTTCCCCATGAGGCCAGACAAATGTGCCATTATAGATAACATGTAGGTCATTAAAAAAAAAAATAGGGAAAGTTTCTAATCAATATAACAAAGTCAGTTTGGCTTTATTGGAAGTTTCAGAACAGACATTGTCCTCTGTAATTTTCTGGAACTAAAACCAGCATCCAGGATGTTTTAGATGAGCATTAAGACCGTGATGGTCAGAATCTCTTTTTGCATTATTCCAGTGAACATTCTCCCCTCTGAGGCTAGAACTACTGTGGCCCACTGCTGAGGTCAGTCATACAGGTTCAGGGTGGAAGGAACCCAGGAAGAGAGAGTGACAGTAGTGTTGCTGCAGTGCTGTTTCCTCTAGACCACCCCGTTTGTCTGAGGTCGTGGGCAGAAGCAGCCATTACTCCACATGAGGTCTTTGTTGAGCAGCTCCTGCCGTTTCTTTCTGGACTGCCAGCGTTGGGCCAGCGGCTCCAGGAAGAGAGAGATGGATGACAGAAGATAACACATGCCAGCCAGATAGAAGGAGCCATCGTAAGTTTGAGTGTAGTCATAGAGAAAACCTAAAGGATACAGGTAAGGAGTCAAACATTTGATCATCTCAGGATACATTTTCAAAAATATCCTTGGTTGAACGTTAAAGCTGTCATATTTTTTCTACCGTGCTGCAATACAGTAAATTCCTAAAAGATGTGACATGGAAACAAATTTCAATTGCTCATTGTCTTAACAAAAAACACAATAGGCCAGACCACTGTGAGCCGACAGTTGCATCACAGAACATCATTTGTTTTGGTAATTGACCATTCTTTAGGGAACATCACCGAAGAGAAAAGCCGAAGCGTTTCTCGTTTCTATGGAGCAAAGGTCATCATGCGTCATGGCGAGCTCCATCCACGGCTAGCTGGGCCAGTAAACACTGCAGATAGCTCAGTGCGGAAAGGCCTGTGCGGGGGTTAACCAATCACATTTTGCTTCCCCAGCTGGGGCTCTGGTTTTAAGGGGGGTTCCTGACAAGATGGTTTGGGTTAGTGTGACCATGTGCAACTACACGCCCTTTTCCCAATGAGAGCCTTAACCAATCCCTACCCCCCCATCCCAGCCCAAAGGCAGCCTGCATACCCTACTTCCAAACAGGGCCCACTGCCCCCCCTCCCCAACAGGGCCCCACTGAAGTGCTGGGGAGCCTATTGCATTTCCAGGAATTTCAGCCCTGTCAGTGAAATGCTTACACATACTTCTCCCAGCACTTTTTACAATTACCCACTCATATTTTCATGCAGTCAAAATGACAGTAGAACTGCTGTTGATCTACCTAATATAAACACAACACTAAATTTTAAAATATTGTATTCACTCTTATAGATCTCTAGGATGAGATCTATAAAAAATAAATAAAGTAAATTTGATGCTAAATATAGAAAGGGTGACATGATCCCCAACCCCCCCCCCCCCCCCCCCCGAGGACTGTCAAAGGTACATATATATATATTTGCAGAAGATTCACCCCTGAAGAAAGATGACACTGCTCACACACACATTGCACATCTGTGTCCATACCAACTGCATGCTCACAGAGTAGGTCAGCTGAAGCGGGTTCACCGAGTACATCAATGTGACACAAAGTTTAGCCACTCCTACAAAGCACCTCGGCCAGTGGACACTCACTGCTGTGATCACAGAGTGCCATTTACCTCTCTCCAGAAAAAATACATACCTGCCAGAGGGGGACCTGTTAGACATCCAAGCCCCACAAAGAACATGGAAAATCCCATCGAATTGTTCAGCTTTGCAGGCCCAACCAAGTCAACCTGGAAAAAATGAACATGGTGATCACCATAGTGCATAAAGTATATAGTTATGTACAAGTAACGATGACATCTTAGTAATGAGAAAAAGCCAGCAGAATTGTTATGAAAACTCTGTTTTGGCCCTTGGTAAAATCATCCATTCAACACCATATTCACAGAGGAAGACTAACAGTCCAAGTGCTGAAAGCTGGAGATTCTTTTGAATGTTCGGTTTGTAGTGTTTCTAGCGCTATGAAGAAAACAACTTTCCAGCAAAGTCGTGAAGAGAGGAGAACAAGGAAAACAAGATATTCAGCCCTGCATCATGATGGTCCAAAACATACGTTTCAAGTTCATGATGTTTTTACCGAAGTCAAACCTAAATTCTCTTATTTCTCATTCTGACAGGTGAAGTCAAGAATCTGTCACCAGAAATAATCAACTTTCCAATAAAACACCATCAGTTCTTCAGCTTTCTCAACATTGTAAGGACGTCCTGATGTTCTCGTCTTCCATCTAGCTACACTCTTTGCGATGTCGGATTGAACTTGGATTAAACTTTTAAGAAACGGGATTAAGACCTGTATTTCAATGATAATGGCATTACAAAATAAAACAGCATGTTAATCACTAACAGTGGGTGCACTGGCATATTCCTGAAAAAAAAAATCCCATGTGGACCCTGTCCTTAGTGTACCTAAACTATGGGAACTGGTCTTCAGTGGTTGTAAAACTCTTCACAGGCTGAATGCCACCTAGCCAGTAAGCTGTAAGCGACCCCAACTGCAGGTGCCCCCAATGCTGCTATCAGGTAGCCTTCTCAGTTAACAATCTTAAACTCTGGAACCAGCACACAGCACAGCAAGTCTCTGCAACTGAACACTACACCTCAACCTGAACCAAGCAGTAATAGCACATCTAAAGTAGAATTCAAAAGCAAAGCACCTGATGACACTGCATTTTTACATAGTATTATCTTCATCCAAATGTTGGGGGGGGGGGGGGGGGGGGGCTGGGGGGTCCGCTGTGGTCCATTCTGCACTTTTGGATACGAATGGTGATACTGTAACCTTATAGCAGAAATGATCTTATCTTCGTGTGTGCTCTTATGACTTACCAAGACAGGCAGCAGCAGGGCCATGTAGCCTCCACAGAAGATGGCAAAAAAGACAGCGTAGACCATAAGCAGGATGTAGGAGGTGGCGAGGGGGGAGAGGAGGTTCACTATACCGCAAAGGATCAGGTAGGCCTTGTGGTAGTGGTACTTATGCACCAGGTTCCGGTCTGCCACCCAACCCGAGGCCAGCTGAGCCACGGTTTCTGTTATGCCTGTGCGGGAGGAGAGGGTCAAGAGTCACACACTGATAGTTCCTGTATCAATGTGAAGGGCCTTCTAATGAACAGCGTGAAGTTCCAGATGTGTCTCAAACAGTCCAGTACTGATATCCTGTTGAAGGCTACAGGTGATAAGCTATAAGAAGGCTGACAACCGCATGGGCTGAACCTCGAATCACTAGGTTCACTTGATCCTATAGACTTCCCATCCCTCCTGCTTCGTGGGTGTTTTGGTGTCAGAGGGTAGGGGTGACTGCGTATGCAAGTTCAGTGGTCCGCATCACAGTGGGTTATTGATTCACAAAGGAAAGGCTTGAGGCAGCACAATCAGGGGGATCAATGAAACAAAGAAGCAGCAAAAACATCTCTAGATCAATATCACCCATCACAGCTGCAAATGCACAGATATGTCATTGCAGTATATGGGTATGTAACGGTTTGTTAAAATTCATTGTTGAATGTTAAATAGGATGGAATGGATAAATGCCAGCGATAGCTTTAAGTTCAGGATCAGGTGTAGAAGGTGAAGACGATCTTCTTAAACCTGACCACAGTAATAAATGGGATATTCAGAATGTGGAATGGAGACCTGCCAAATGCTCAGATCAGCACATGCAGACATGTGCGCACGAGGACTCAAGAGGCAAGTCAATGAGGTCACAAAATGTAGACCGCAGTGGCAATATTACAGCACACCCTCTGGACTTCTTAGCAGTGGTCAGACATGAAGCCAAACAGCTGGTCAATGTTTGCGTGTCCTTGGCACACCTCCAGAGGCTCCTGGCGTGTCCCAACTTGAGTCCAGAGACATTTGGCAAGTTGTTTGTGTGTTTAAACCGCAGCAGGTCTAGTGAGGCCCGCAGCTGTCTTTGTCATGCGCCATTCATCCAGACTTCAATAGCAGACCACAGAAACGAGACCCCCTTTCTACCCCGCACCATCCTGCTATCCAACCCTGCAAGGCCTGCGGTGTAAAGGAGCTTCAGTTCAGCAATCAGGCATGTGACAGGTATTTGCGCTTTCATGAAGTTCCCAGAATGGCGGCGAAAAGCACCGGCTGAATGCAAAGTCCCGACTACACCGAAGCGAGACAATGAGCTCACGCTCGGGTCGTAGCGGGTGCCCGAGCGCGCCGACCAGATTTCCCGGCCCCCTCGTTAAAGGCGCGGACGTGCCTGGCTCCCCCCCGCCTCACGCCATTGTACGCCCCTGCCGCCTCTATGCGCCTCGGCACAAAGACGGCCACTTTAGGGCAGAGCGCGGGACTTGGAAGTCCTGCTGTCGCCACGGCAGCCTCTCGGGCCGTTGCTTAGCGACTCCCCCTGGCTCGGTGACAGCGATCAAGCCGCCATGAGGAGCTGCTTTTAGCGGCCCGGGCCGCCCCGGCCGGGGTCGCCCGCTCTGGCTGTTCTGTTGAAAAGGGCTCCTAACCGAGGTGGGAGGCAAGGGAGGGTGGCACATTGACTGTTCCTCTGCAACAACTCAACACATGCTGTCTACACGAGACTGTACTGCAGCTTAGTTTTGACTGCACGGAAGAGCAGGTTAAATGCTCATTCTGCTTTGCTGCCTAGCGTGTTTTATACCTTTCCCAGAGTTTTGCTGCTAAAACCTCACGTGGTGCTTTATGTACAGATCACTTTGCATATTTTTGACATTACATACCTTTTCATTAAAGGCAAAAGCATAGAGGCTCATTTTGTAGACTCTGAACCCCTGAAGTTAAACAAGGATGTAGCATTTGATTGGCAAAATGTCAAAATTTGAAAATCCCAGCAAAATATTGTAGCATTAGATATACTGAACCACATTTGTGATACTATTAATGCACATTAATATGATTTAAACGATCTGCTTGAAATGCACAGGAACTTTATAATTTTGCATTGTACCCTACAATATGGTTGTAGCTATAGATGTTGAGAGGAAAGTATAATTGTTTCTAGTTTGTTGTATGGTGAAGGCTCATCAATAGGATGCTTCTGAACTCGACGGCTCTGGCTACTGGGGTAAAGTTCAGCTTTTATGTAAGAACATTCATTACATAAGCCTGCAGATTTTGAGCAGCTCACACATAATTAATGTGCAGGAGCTGACAGAATTTCTTTTGCATCTACTTTTAAAATCACCCCTTGTGGTTCCTGTCATGGCGTCGTTATCAGAATATGCTGTGCGTCATACCACATGTCTCTTCCTACAACTCAAAAGACAAGCATGTGCATGGCCAGAGATATGTGTTGATCCCTTACTTTCCACTGCTACTGCTGCACGGACCTTTCATTGTTTCCTTTTTATTTTGTAATTTCATAGGTCTCATAAAACTATGAAGTGATATTTGGGTCTCACGGACTTCAACTTGTGTTATGAGGTCTATCTGTACACTCATAAGAACAGGGATTGTGAATTGGAACTGCAAAAGTTTGAAGAAAACTAATTATTCAACCTCTTGAGTGATCATTTACCAAAGAGCATGATGTTGACTTACCCAGAAAGTAGTTTTTAACAAAACATCTGTCTAACTAACATTCTCTCACTGAACATTCATGCAGTGAAAATGTTGTGGAAAAACAAGATTCTAAAGTTATAGGCACAGTCAAAGCTATGATAGATTTACAATTTCCTGAGGCTCACCTGCCACGGATATGATGAAGGATGCATCCATGGGATCAATACCCAAAGTCCTGGCTCTTGCTGATAGGTGGAAGTATGGGATGAAATAGGCTAGCTGACTGAAGACCAATGACCAGGTATAGATACAAAAGAAAGGATTCTTCAGGAGCGAAAAGTCTAAGACTTTGGTTTTTTTTGGTGGGACCTTTTCAAGTATTGATGAATCTACGGCTGAACTACTGTTTCTTTCTGGCAGAACCTTGGCTATGCCATTGTCCATCCCGTTCACATTCTGCAGTGGGCTCATTTGTTCTGCTCCTTGGATGTTCCTCTGACCAAGGGATGGGTTCTCCAACAGCATATCACCATGAAAGGAAGGAGAGGAGTCCGTCTTGGCAATGCCGTTAGATATGGCCGTCGTCCCATTAAGGCCATTTTGAAGAGGCTCCTTCTCTGTTCTCCTCAAAGAACTGCTCAGATGTTTGTGGAGGCTGGAGGATGATGGGGGAGAGGACACAGCAGGTCGCACATGGATGGGCCTCAGCAGCATTCCAGAGGCCACCAGGTTCAGCATCAGACCACCTAAAATCAGCAAAGCTCCTGGACAAGGAAACAGAGTTCAATACTATCATTAATGACAACTGGCAATAATTTTTCTCTAGTGCAGGACGTTTCCCTATTAGTAAATATTTATGGAATTGTTGTATACATGATGGAAACCAAAATACATTTGGTATTCATAAATATGGAGAAAAGAACTCTGAAGTTATTTGGCACAACATAATGAAAACCTTCCGTCCAGATGAATCTCACTTACCTTGCCATGCATACTGGTCCAGGAGAAGCTGGGTAAAGGGGGCCAGAGCGAACGTCAAGCCCATCCCAGAGCGGCCAATAGAGTACGCTGTTGCTAACCTCTTTTGGAAATAAGTTGCAGTTACAACTGATGTGGCTTGGTACAGGAATGCAAAGCCAAGACCTGGGAAGATTTATCCAAAATGCCAGAGGAAAACATCAGGCAGTTGTGCTATTTAACAAGAAATATATGCCTTTGAAACATATAACGAGCATAAACGAGCATTTATTACATTCATTCATTCGTGCATCTATTAATAACTGCCTCTATATATTATCTTGTCTTTTGTAAACACAGCTTCAAATCCATGTGTTATTCACCAAGATTCAATTGTGCAGAAGTCAGCACATATTGTCTTCCATTTCTATGCAGGAGTGCATATGTGGTGTTATATGCAAGACTCACCTACAACCAGTCCCATGGTGACATACAGGTACATCACACTGGTGGCAAAGATACTTGTAAGAAAGCCAGCACTGACAAGGATGGCTCCCATGATGGAGGTGACTCTGTTCCCAAGTTTCGCACAGGCCACAGAAGCCAGAGGACCTGATCATACAGGGACAGCGCAGTTTTAGGTGACCAAGCCCCTTGGGATTCGGAGTGAAGAAATAAACATGACATGTATGCTAAAGATCCAGGCTACTAGCAACTTAATCACTGTTGCACTGTTTAAGCCGTGTCAGGGATGTATCTTTAAAGTTAATTACATGACAGAATGTGTGTCTGCTTTACAAGACCTCGATGCCCTTGTGTTTATTTGTCTGATTACCTGGACTCGATCAGCAGGTGAGAAATGGGATGGAATGTTTTGGCCTTGGGTAAGGGATAGTTGCTCTGAGGATAACAAGCTTACCTCCTGAAAGCCTGAGGCTGGACATGATGGAGCCTATCCAGCTAATGCTCTCCGACGAGCCGCCAAATTCATCCTGCAATGCCACGAAGAAGATCCCGAAGCTCTTCAGAGTTCCCATTACAAGCACATTCACCTAGTAATCAGCAAACGGCAAAACACACACACACACAAACAAACAAACAAATGTAACAATACAACTCAGACTAAGACAGACTGAGTTGGAGACAGCTGGAAGTTAAATGAATTAAAAGAATACTCCAGTATTTCTGCTGCTGAAGACATACCAGGAAGCAGTGCAGAACCACCATCCAGCCCCATCCTCCATCCGGCGGGTTCACGTAACATGTCTGCTTCTCCTCTTTCATGGAAGCTTTGACCTTCTGTTCATACAGGGTAAATTTGGCTGCATTGCCTTCACTGAAAAAAACAATGATATTTGAGTCAAGGAAACACAGTAATCTTCATCTCCTCATATTTTATCTCAATTAGCCAATAACTCAAAGTGACTTTAGTGAAGACAGCTAGCTATAGTATTGTGTAGAGTTATCAGTTTACTGATGCATAATTATCAGCTACAGTAACAGTGTGGAAAACAAATTCAAAATAAAGTACATAAAATTCTTTCTTTTTTTTTGTCACCATGTTATAAATTTTCTGTTAATATAATGCAAAACTTATATCTTAAAATGTAATTTCCAGAGAGAACAAAAAAGCACATCATGGGTCTGTTGAGTAGGCTGTGTTTTACAGGATGAAGCCTGTGGTTGGAGCTTTGCCTTTTTAAACGGACACCACTAGCGGGCAGGGAGAGAAGATGAGAGAGAGAGAGAGAGAGAGAGAGAGAGAGAGAGAGATCTATCAAAATGAGTTTTGGAATTTAGGCATAACGGTTCTTTTGGAAATAAGTTGTTTTGTTGGTTTTGGGGCTGGACAGGTAAGGATGAGCACGCTCCTACATAGGCCTTACTTTGTTTAGACACATTAGGTAAGGCGGACACCAACCTTTTGTATATTTTGATTATTAGAGTATTAGAGTAGGTAGAGGAAGATAGTGTTTTTGTTTTCTTAGATTGAGAGAGATATTGTTTTCTAGTGTTTGTTTTTTTTTTGTTTTTAGCGTAAAGTGTGTTTGTTTTATGTTCTTTGCTTTAATGTTGTCCAGGGTCCAGTTTTTCCTTGTTTTTTTATGTATTTATATTTGTATGTGTTAAATATTCCATAGTAAAAAAAAAATATTGACCTTAGATATTTTTGTAGTTTTTCTCTTCCACTCAGTCTCCCCTTCACTTATTTCACCTGCTTGCCCATCTCCACTTGTTATATACCCCCACCACCCACCCCCTTGTCAGAGTATGAGGAGTTTGTGGGGGTGTGTCGGGATTTTTTAATGGTCCCATTGTTGGTTGATGGCAGTAGGTGGATGGTGTTTGTGATTCGGTTTGTGGTGTTTGTTATGTAGTTTTTATCATGGCTCATATATATATATATATATATATATCGTTATCATTATCATATCGTCGTTATCATTGTATCCATGGTTAGTTAGTTAGCTAGCATGTAGCTAGCTAAGTTAGCTAGTTATTTGTTTTACCATAGTTAACAGCATGGGAGGTTTGTTAATTGGGGCGATTGGGCGATGCACCACGAAAGGATGAAAAGGAAGTATTTTCTCACACATTCTATCACGGTATTTAACTAGCTATGCCTGTTCTGGACAGTTTATCTTGCCTCTGAATGCCATTGTCCAATCAGCGCTGAGGTGCATTCCCTGTAGTACCGCCCCTTTTGGGCGATTTTAGTCTAACTGAAAATCGCCCCGACTGCTCTCGTAGACTCTCATGTTAATGTTTTTTTTTTCTAAAGTGTAGGCGCTGCAATGCAATGTCTATGGGTTCCGGGAGGGCTCGCACTTACGTGCTTGCGTCAGACGTAACCTAGGGAAAATAACGACAGCTAGCGATCTGCTCAACTATGGAAGTTATTCTGTGTCAATATTCAAATGAAAATGTAATACGCATTTACATTTACATGTTCCACTCTTACAAGCAACTTTGAGCTCAACATTCAAATTCAAATACAATAATTCAATTTACATTTGTAATGTGATAGACGTCTATTCATATTTCATTTACACATACATTTTGATGCTTTATTTGTGTCTTTATTGAAATGAAATTGTATTTCCTGATTTGAATTATCAAGTTCATGTGATCATGCAAAGGTTGTATCAAAATTATAACTAAAATGCTATTCGCTTCATATGCTTTGCATTTTGTGATAACACGTTTGAAACGTAATTTTCAACCTCACCACCACGCTAAAAAGATGTCAATATTCAAACGTTAATGGAGAAATAGCGCCACCCCTGTTTGCAATAACATTACGATACCAACAGCGCTCAAACTGTGTCAAAATGCATTTTGAAAGTGCAATCCGAGCAGATTGCATTTTCATTTCCATGGTCTTCCACTATAGTCAAATTAGATCCCATCAGCCTTCCAATCAGATTCCACAGCCCTCCACTTTATTCAGCCAATCAGGTTCCCCTTTCCACCTCAGCGAGCCAATCAGGATGGGACTAAAGCACGCTCAGCAGTACAGGCGAGTTTTTGGTCTTGATTTATGATCCCTAAGGTGTAGTCTGAGACCGAGGCAAACTATAACGTAGAGGAAAATAACTCGTACGAAAGACAGACCAAAGAATAAAAACGTACACTGAACACTCGATTAAACAAACACAATCTATGAACCCCAAAGGTATAGTCTGAGACTAGGGAAAGGCATGAAACGTAGACAACGGAAGCTTATACTACGGATTTACCAAGGCATGAAAACATAAGGACCACTCGACTCAAACAAGGACAATCTATGAACCCACAAGGTGTAGTATAAAGTGAGATTACGGCCTTTAATATGAGAGCGCAAAGATAAGATTAAATCAAGCAAGTCAGACACACTGAGCACGCAAAATCAAGAAAACCGAGCGCTGTTAAGTGCGCTCACTTCCTTGTTTTCAGCGCGCGTTTCAGTTTGTTGCTTGCTTCTAAAATTTCTGCTCGCGTCATGATTACAAGTACGTTACAGATCAAGGCTTGGTAGAGGATTACCTGCGGGTTCAGGTAAATCATGCTGCGTCTGTGGCATTAACCACACTAAACAGGGACGCTGGGGGATTCTGGATAACATCACTCATCGAGGCATTACCGCTTTATAACTTTAAAAATACGACAGCACAAATGTTTATTTAAATAAACCAGCATTGACGAGCAAAAATGGTTTTCTGTTTCTGATCACACGAGACGCTTCACGGAGGTCGGCCGTTCTACCGCCGTAGTTTGAGGTTGCTCTGCCACAGCGCTCAATTTGGCAATAACAATCACATCAGCGCCAGATAAGGCAGAGATGTCTGCCACTTGATCGATTAACATTTCACACTAATATAGTGTAAATTCACCATAAGGACTCGTCTGCTACCCTTTGAATGAATCTAATGAGTGCTTCTGCGACCATGTCTAAAAAAAACTCGCCTGTACTGCTGAGCGTGCTGTAGTCCAGTCCTGATTGGCTGCCCGAGGTGGAAAGCTGTGGAACCTGATTGGCTGAATAAAGTGAAGCTGTGGAATCTAATTTGACTATAATTTGACTATAGTGGAAGACCATGGAAAGGAAAATGCAATCTGCTCGGATTGCACTTTCAAAATGCATTTTGACACAGTTTGAGCGCTGTTGGTATCGTAATGTTAGTGCAAACAGGAGAGGCGCTATTTCTCCATTAACGTTTGAATACCTTTGCATGATCACATGAACTTGATAATTCAAATCGGGAAATACATTTTCATTTCAATAAAGACACAAATAAAGCATCAAAATGTATGTGTAAATGAAATATGAATAGACGTCTATCAAATTACAAATGTAAATGGAATTATTGCATTTGAATTTGAATTTTGAGCTCAAAGTTGCTTGTATGAGTGGAACATGTAAATGCAAATACGTATTACATTTTCATTTGAATATTGATACAGAAAAACGTCCATACTCAAAATGGCCAGCGTTCCTTCACCTCAGAACAACTCAATCGTTTCATTATGAGAAGTGCCATTCTGTTGTTGTAATGATCCACATAAACTAGCAACTAAGGAATTAGGGTCACCGAGACCAAATTTAAACATCAAACAAGTGTCTACAAAGTGTGGAAAACTGGTATGGACGGAAAACATGGCTAGCAGGCTGTGAAGTATCTAGCGCCCTGTTCTGCTTTCCCTGCATTCTCTTCCATCCCTAATGCTGTTGCCCATTTATATTCTAAAATGCAACACCTAAAATAAAATGCTGTCTGAGGAATACAGAAATTATTGTGAGTGGGAAAGATTCATTTTTTTTTATTAATGGTAAATCTGGCATCTCAGCATGTTTAAAGTTGTTTGTGAGGGCAAATTGAGAGATGACAATTTTTGTTGACCACAGTTAATTGTTCAGTCATTGTAGAGCTTTAACCAAGATGATATTTACAAGATATATCTGTACACAAATACTGTACAGTCTATAATGTAAAGAGAAATATATATTTATGATTATATTTTCATTGGTTGTCACTGTTTTTTATTTACCCACTGAAATGGTCACCTTGGATGTCATCACAACAATTGCCCCCCATGAGGTTTTTGTCAGAGGCCACTTCTGTTGTTCTGAGGTGAAGGAACGCTGGCCATATTGAGCAGATCGCTAGCTGCCGTTATTTTCCCTAGGTTACGTCTGACGCAAGCACGTAAGTGCAAGCCCTCCCGGAACCCATAGACGTTCCATTGCAGCTCCTACACTTTAGAAAAAAAAAAACAACGCTGATTGGACAATGGCATTCAGAGTAGTGATGGGAATTTCGGCTCTTTTTAGGGAGCCGGTTCTTTTGGCTCAGCTCCTCATAAAGAGTCAGCTCTTTCAGCTCCCAAATGGCTCCTTATTAGGGGGGGTGCAATCTTACCACTTTTTTCGGTAATGAGTAATATAACGCGCTACTATTTCCAGTCCAGTAATCAGATTAAAATTACCTATCCAAGTAACTGTGCGTTACTATTTTTATTTTCCCTAGTAAAAATATATATATTTTTCTTTGTTCTTGGCTCAGTTCTACTTTGCGTCTGACCGTAGCGCTCGACTCTGCACGCTGCGCGCGACCCTGTGTGAGCGCGAGCACGTTTTACAAGTCATTTTTTGCGGTGTCCTCCCATAACGATATGTGGTAGTATAAAGAAATACCCCTCAAAACAGGTGAACATTTACCTGACGAATTTTAATGTTGCTTTGTGTTCCACATTTGAAAAGTGCTGGAATTTTGAATAACGTAGCCTACTTTAAAATGCTTGAAATTGTAATGGTATTTCGTTTCACAACAAGTAGCTGTCTGACTGAACAGTTCGCTTGTATTACGTTTACAAATAAATGTACAAATAATACGCTGAGCTACACAAACTGTCAGGAGATACTGTAGCGACTACACCTCACGGTGAATTCCCTAAAGCTGGGCGTACACTGTACGATATTTTAAATCGTGTACTCAGCTCCAGCTCAAACTGTACGACTAAATCGCAGGGTTTAAAAGTTCACTCATATACTCACACTATACAACCCGATGCTCTCATGCGACCTGACTGCTTATACGTCCTTACACCACATATCGGACTCTTGCATCCGGAACTGCATCATAAAAACGGGAGAAGAAAAAGTATAAGAGCCTGGAAGTGGAGAGACGCTCACCTGAAATTTCCACACAAAAAAAACACGCTGCCTTTGCAATTTGTGCCATTCTGTGTCTAGAAACACTTTAAAAAAGGCGACGTGCATGGCCAAAGAAATGGCTGGGCAGATGCGGGTTTTCGCCTCATTCACTGAAAAAGTACCATTAACTTGTGTTTTATGATGTATATTTGCAACTAGCAATTATTGCTTGCTAATCAAACAATATTTCAATGATTTCATAAAAAAAGAAATTCACTCGCACATGCGCGCACGCACACACAGAGGATTTTACGTCCTCTTCTGCCGTTCGCGCATGCGCAGTGTGAGAGGTTGCGGAGAGTCGGCTTGTGGAGCTGCTTCAACAGTGCGATACTCTCACGAGGAGCGATTTGAATTTCAAACATGTTTGATATTCTTGCGACGCTGCGATTTCTGATCGGGAGTTGGTCGTGAGGTGTGAATCGCTCCTCGTTTACCTGTGTAAACTATACGATGCACGACACGCGATTGAGCCGAAACTCTATGGAGTGATTTTTGTTTCAATAGTTCCACAAAAGCAAAAGTAAATCCAAGAGCAGAAAGTATATGTTATGAATGCAAAACAGAAAAAAATATATCAAAAGTATATATTTTTTATATAATTGGTTATTTGAAACTTATTTTCGTTTGCATTTTTACAAGTTTTTGGTTCCATTGTTTTTGTTTTTTTGGATTTTCCCAGTAAGGTCTTTTGCTTCTGGAATCTCTCTTTGCTTCTGCTTCGTTTTTTGCTTCTGACTTTTGGAACACATTTCACGTGAGGGAGGGTCTTAGATGAAGGCGTTCCTCTGCAATCTCCATTGGTCACTGATTCCGGACTGACACAGAGCTCTGGGACCAAGCCACGCCCACACCACCAGCTTCCCAGCGTTTTCAAACATGGCGGAATGCGGTGGTTCTGTTTCACAGTAGCATGTAAACTAAGTTTTACCATAAAAGTTTATACAAAGGTTATAATTAATTGGTAAATGGTCTGTAGATATTGCAAATGTACACTGTATAATAACTACATTAAGCATGGCAGTTAATATTTAGCACACTTCACCAGCGCGAGCTTTTTAAAATTTTAGTGAACTGGATGCAGGCATGAAAATCTGTCACCTTGCGGCGAAATTCGCCGTTTTGAAGTTTTCATATTTTGCGGTAAAACAAACTCTTATGAAAAATAGGTAGATAGTAAAATAAGAAACAAGATTTTTTTGTAGTTCTAAATGATGAACCCTGGTATTTTTTACACTCATTTTTGCCGCTGATGTTATTTATTGGTTCATTAAGATGTAATGGTTTTGACTGAGCCATCTGGAATGGCGAAAGCGGCTCGCGTTTACGGATCTGGCTCCATATATTGACAAGACAGGTCAATATTTTTCAGCGCGACATTACCGTGAGAGAAGTCAACAGGGAAGAGCGTGTTTAAAGCTAGCCTTTAAATTATTTTTAATTTAATCGCTGCTGTAGCTTCTGTCACCGTTTTGCTACATTCACAATAGTAGCGACTAGTTACTCGCTCCTCCTGGATCATTCGCTAGCGTCCCTGCGGGTCTAAAGTGAGAAGGAAACTAATCCGCACTCTGCGTTTCAATGGACTACTCTTCTTACTCCCACCCCTCCAAGTTAAAATCTTTTTGTTTTTATCTCTGAGTCGGACAGTGTCTGAATGTCATGTCTGACATGTATTATGTTTAGTATCTCTATGTTCAATGGTTCAATGAATATTGTTCATTTCTTAATAAAATATGGACAGCACAAGATGCATGTGATGTGTGTTTGTGTGTGGTACCTGCAGAACACTGAAAAACTGTGAGTGAACAAAGTTGGTTGTATATAGGGTGGCCACTTTTCAGTATTGCTTTAATTTTGGTATTTGGCTTTAATTTTAGTATTTTTTACTATTATGGATTTTACTATATTTGGCATCACCTCTCGTACACCAGCTGCCCCCCACCCCCCGTCCGTCGCCATACCAGATATTGCAAATACTCATATTTCTTCCACACATCAATGTTCTCTCCATCCAGTTCACTAAAATTTTAAAAAGCTTGTGCTGGTGAGCATGCTTAATGTAGTTATTATACAGTGTACATTTGCAATATCTACAGACCATTTAGCAATTAATTATAAACTTCGTATAAACTTTAATAGTAAAACTCAGTTTACATGCTGCTGTGAAACAGAACCACCGCGTTCCGCCATGTTTGAAAACGCTGGGAAGCTGGTGGGGTGGGCGTGGCTTGGTCCCAGAGGCGGTCTCAGAGCTCTGTGTCAGTCCGGAATCAGTGACCAATGGAGATTGCAGAGGAACGCCTTCATCTAAGACCCTCCCACACGTGAAATGTGTTCCAAAAGTCAGAAGCAAAAAACGAAGCAGAAGCAAAGAGAGATTCCAGAAGCAAAAGACCTTACTGGGAAAATCCAAAAAAACAAAAACAATGGAACCAAAAACTTGTCAAAATGCAAACGAAAATAAGTTTCAAATAATCAATTATATAAAAAATATATACTTTTGATATATTTTTTTCTGTTTTGCATTCATAACATATACTTTCTGCTCTTGGATTTACTTTTGCTTTTGTGGAACTATTGAAACAAAAATCACACCATAAAACTCGGCCCGATCGCAAAAATAGTCGCACGAGTGAAAAATCGGCTGAAAATGGGCCAAAAATCGCACAGTGTACGCCACATATGTCAAAGTCAAGGCCCGCGGGCCAGATCCGGCCCGCAAATTGATTATCTATGCCCCCCTGGATGATATTTAATTACTATTAGAACCGGCCCGCAGGCTACAGCCGCCCGACGGTGTTTTGCACGCACAAACACTACATTCCCCACAATGCAACGGTAGCCCGCGAAGTCACTGCAGCGCACACAAGTGGTGAGGGTCTGCGCGGCGAAAATGACGTAATCGCAGTGGCTCCGCCCGTGCGCGAGGGCGTCGCACGCTGTCGATTCGCAAGGTCGTGCACCTCTCGAATTTGCGCGCACCAGTTAAACTTAATTAAGTTAAATATTTATACATATATTCGAAATGATTCGAAATAATTCGCTTTTTTATTCACATTATTTAATGGTTGTTTATTTTAAAATGTTAAAATGTTTTCACTTGAAATCACTGACAGATCCATAAGAAAATATTGCTTTATTCATTTAAGCATTAAATAATATACACTGTGTTAGGTCTTGGTTCAATAGGCCATGTGCAATCATTTCAATATGTTTTAATAAACATTGAACCAGTCCGGCCCTCGGCTTGTAGCAACTTTGGTTTTTTGGCCCTCGGTGTATTTGACTTTGACATCCCTGGTGTACGCCCAGCTTAACGGACACTATGCCACTCAAGGAGTCTGGCCCTTTAAGTGACACTGGGGGGCGGGGCTTGCGCGTGCCAGGGTTGCGTTATCAATAAAGTTTCCCTTCTCTTTTGGATTAAGCCGTTTCTGCCTCGGTTACCGAATCTGCTTCAATACATTGTTACTGTTAAAAATGCACTTCCAATAAAGTGAGTATTGGAAAAATTAATTTTGCTGGCTTTCGTCGTTCACTTAAAAGAGCCGGCTCTTTGAACCGGTTCGTTCGCGACCGACACATCACTAATTCAGAGGCAAGATAAACTGTCCAGAACAGGCATAGCTAGTTAAATACCGTGATAGAATGTGTGAGGAAAAAAAACTTCCTTTTCATCCTTTCGTGGTGCGTCGCCCAATCGCCCCAACAAACCTCCCATGCTGTTAACTATGGTAAAACAAATAACTAGCTAACTTAGCTAGCTACATGCTAGCTAACTAACTAACCGTGGATACAATGATAACGACGGACTTATTTTAACATACACAAACAAACGGTTTGCTTTCAGATATTGTTAGATTTCTTATTAAGATAAATGACCAGTAGGGCTATGAAATTACCTTACCTCTACATGCTTCCTTACATTGGATGGGGAATTTGTGAAGTAAGAAATCATATGATACTGAGGTCTTTTTTCCTCGACTACTACCTTTAAAAAGGCCATGGATTGTTGCGTTTACATTACCGTTGAACTGTACGCTGATTGTTGCGTTTGCATTACCGTTGAACTGTATGCTGATTGTTGCGTTTGCATTACCGTTGAACTGTACGCTGATTGTTGCGCTTGCATTACCGTTGAACTGAACGCTGATTGGTGCGCTTGCATTATCGTTGAACTGTACGCTGATTGGTGCGCTTGCATTACCGCTGAACTGTACGCTGATCGGTGCGTGTGCAGCGCCGAACCCAACATTGGATTGGTGCGGGTGCTTTGCGCTTTTGTTTTGACGGTACTTTGTTGAACACATGAAGCCTGAAGTAACAGCTTTCATAATGTAATGGAGTAAAAAGTAAGTTGTTTCACTTTCAAATGTAGTGGAGTAAAAGTTACAAAAAGGTGAATACTTGAGTAAAGTAAAAAAAAAAACTTAAGTACAGTAACAAATTACATTTACTTTGTTACTGTCCACCACTGCTTGCTCCTGATTACATCCAAGAACTTATCTTCTATTATGTACCCACACATCCACTAAGATCACAGGGTGCTGTAATAATAATAATAATAGTATATATATATATATATATATATATATATATATATATATATATATATATATATATATATATATATATATACATACATATATGCATATAATAATATGCATTCTGGAACTCAGTTTAAATGGCAGCAAAAAGCATGAGCTCCTAAGCTAAAACAAACATTTAAGGTATTTTCACCTAGAGAAATTTGAAATATAATCTATTGATGAGATAAAAGGATAGAAGAAACACCAGAGCATCTTCCGAGAACAAAACCGAAAGTTTATTTTTAACTACAGCCGAAACCGAGTGGACCTTCAGCAGCGCACCAGTAAGGCAGAGCAATGGCTCTGCGTTTCTAACGGCAACAAAGTAGCAGCGACCGGACAGTTGTTAGCAAGCGCTAACACAACAAAAACAACAAAATAACGGTGCCGATACATACTACTGACAACAGACAGACAGACGGTTAAGGACAACATCACCCAAAAATGAAAAAAATGGTTTTCAACCATTGTATCTTAGTGAACTTATTGATCATTACAACCCAGCATGTTCACTTCGTTCGCAGGATGCAGGGTTATTAACTGTTCCTAGGATCAAAAAGATCACAGCAGGTGGAAGAGCCTTTTCTTTTAAAGATCCACAACTGTGGAATAATCTTCCTGCCTTTATTTGGGACTCAGACACAGTCTCAATGTTTAAAACTCGACTAAAGACTTATCTGTTTAGTTTGGCCTTTGAATAATCTGTTACATATTTACCACATCACATATCTTTCTTCTCCGAGGTTCACCTGGGGAGTAACACTGCATTCGGACCCTACAATACGAGTATCATCACTCCGACATGGAATGAAAACTAGGGCTGAACGATTTTGGAAAATAATCTAATTGCAATTTTTTATCTATAAAATCGCGATTTTTTTCCATTGTTCCACTTCAGGAAACTCTGTTTCGGCATTTTTTATACAGCTCAGATACAGGGTTGCCGGGGGGGGGGGGGGGATGGTGTGCAAAAAATGGACTAAATTTAAGTATTATTATTATATCGTGATCGATCGATCGCCTGTGGTTGGCGCCAGAGCGAACTACTAACTTTTTAGTCTAAGACGCTCAATGCGTGAGAGTTGGCAACCCTGCAGGTATAGCAACTTGGCTAAAATATGTGCGTGAGGGCATTTGGTAGCGCATATCCAGTGTCTTTAACAAAGCCATGAAGCCGGGATTGTTCACTACATTAACGGACATCATGTCTTTCACTATGAACTCCGTTACTGCCCGAGTTATTTCAGCGTGCCACTTCCAATTATATCCATAAGGAGTTACACTTTCAAACGGTTCGGTCAGTGAACCCTGTCTGCTGGACCGCGGTCAAGCTATCCGCGCTTTCGCGATTCATCCGCGCTTTAAATCTTATTGCGCCTATATGCGTGATTTTACGGTATTTCGCTGCTCACCGCATACTAAAGCTGTATAAGCGCAGAGAAACACTTGAAGATTTGAAGATGCAGCACTGGTTGTTGGCATTTTAGCCTTACAAATATGAGGCTTTGTGGTGTTTTTTTTTTTATGCTGAAGAAGGTTTGTAGTGTTTCCTCGCGTAGTAGCGACAGTAGCAAGGCACGTTTTACACAGTACCTGACGATGAGCAGCATCTTTTAAAAGCCAAAGTAATTTTACACAACTGATGTGCTGCCCCTCTTTGGTAATTAGACTTTCAGTAGTGTCAGCTTCTGTCGAGCCTGAAGCCATTGTGCAACAAGTTAAAGTGCGCTGTGTTAACTTCACTTCTCCACCTCCCTGCCTCCTGCTCGGGTTTGCTCCGTTCGTCCTCGGCTCGGCTCGCTCCCAAGTCACGTGACCAGTTTAAATCGCAGCCTGTGCGATTAGACAATCGCGTTTTAAAAAATCGCGAAATTATCGCAAATGCAATTAATCGTTCAGCCCTAATGAAAACCAGGCGTTCATCACAAGACATTTACATTGACAGTATCAACTCCCAGAACTTTCATTCTAGTTACCTTATACTTAGCCTAATTGTGTGATTTGTTTGTGACTTGTGTATTCGTCTGTATAATTTGTTTTTGTGTAATTTGTGTGTTAACGGGCCGCCCAATGGAGGATGGGTTCCCTTTTGAGTCTTGGTCCTCCCAAGGTTTCTTCCTATTCCCCACCATCTAGGGAGTTTTTCCTTGCCACTGTCGCCTTTGGCTTGCTCATTAGGGATTTGGACAGAAATTTTTTTATTTCATGTGTCCCGCATTTGATCCATACATAGCTACTTCTCCCTCTTCTCTTTTTCCAAATGGCTGCCCACCTACCAGAGAAATACTCAGATGAGGAGAGACGAGCCTTTCCCGAGATCCACCCTGGGCCAGCCACCTCCTGCCTAGCCAGCTATGATGAAGGATCAAACCAATGTCGTACCAATTGTGGATCAAGGATAAACCCACCGCCCTGGACCCTCTCACTGCCCCGAATTCTTCCCTGCTATGGCTGTATCTCCACGGCCCTGGACTACTATTACCAACCATCAAGAAGTTTAGGACTGAATAGGAATTACATAGAGAACTCATGTATATAAATACACACAAAGATGAAATTTATTTATCCTTTCCATCTTTTCTTTGTTTTTCTATCATTCTAATAGTTGTTATGGTGACCGGCATCGGCCAGAGGAGGATAGGCTCCCCCCCCCTGAGTCTTGGATCCTCTCAAGGTTTCTTCCTCATGCTTTTAGGGAGTTTTTCCTTGCCACTGTCGCCCTTGGCTTGCTCACCGGGGACTTGGACTTGGACACTTGTAAAGCTGCTTTGTGTGAACTGTTGTAAAAAGCGCTATTTAAATAAATTTTGATTGATTGATGGTTTCCGATCTGGAGTCATTGAGGGAACTCATGTTGTTGGAGGATTTTAAAAGATTGTTTGCCAGATCGAATTGACATATATTTAAATGAGAACAAGGTGAGTACTTTGTTTTAACTCATAAGTGCAATTTTATAGTCGGGACATCCGTTGTGCAAAAGGTTTCTTACACATAAAAGCAGAGAAAAGGGGAGATTTGAGCAGCTGGAGTATTGTTATTGCCACAATTTGTGTTATAAATCTGTTGACTGTTTTAGTCTTAAACGAAAACAAGAGAGACAGGAAAAACAAGGTATACCAACCAATGGACACGTAAAGACAGGTTGGTTCAGACAGGTTGGTTCAGAATAGTGCAGCTGACTTCGTAAGCTCACTTGATGAATGCTACCATCCTTTTATTCTAAAGGGCTCTGTTTCTGTTCTACTCCGATGTAGTCCACCCTGTTGTCATTTTACATGACACTGGACACAGACAGTTTTATTCGAGAATGTGTATTGCCCCTAACTGAAAAGACTTTTAATAATAATAATAATAACATTTTATTTAAGAAGCGCCTTTCAGGAAACCCAAGGACACTGTACAGGTAATAAAAGCATAGAAAAGTAAAAAGTAGATCAAAATACAGTATTACAGAACTAAAATGACCAATAAAATAACCAATAAAACAAATTTTTTTAGTGCTTCTCATGCACTTTGCCAAGGGATTGAGATGAGCTATGTGAAGGTACCCTTGCGTAATATTTCTTTACAGTCAGATCTGGTGATGTCAAGATAGCTGTTAGACGCGAATTGTCTGTAAAGGGCGTTAAAGTAATTTTTGGGAAATTATTTGGCAGGAGGAAGAGTTATTCCTGTGTTGGTAGTTTCAAGACAGCCAGAGGCCCAGTGTGTCACTGCAAGCAGTATATTTTCTGCTTGTGTAGTTACTAGGTCCCAAAAGTTGGCTAAAAGTGGTGATGAGGCAATTCGCTTATCAGATACATTTCTAGCAGAAGATCCAGTTGTGTCTTTTCCAAAACTACCCACTGTAGAGGGGGGAAATGGGTTATACACGTTAGTTGAAAATCAAGGTAACCTTACCAGTGAGGATTTGATTTCTGCTCAGAAACAAGGCGCCAGTTTAAACAAGTGTTTTCAGTCCGCATGTAGCATTGATGACCTGAGAGATAAACAGGTTGCATTCTTTTTGGAGTATAGTGTGTTGATACGTAAATGGACCTCCGCCACCAGCTATGAAAATGCTGTGTTTCAAGTTATAGTACCATCTAATTTTCGTTTATTGGTCTTGAGTGTTGCTCATGATCATCCTTGGTTGGGTCATTTGGGAATTACTAAGACTTACGCAAGAATTTTACAACATTACTTTTGGCCCAGTTTGTGTATAGATCAGCATTTCTCAAAGTGTGGGGCGCGTGGGTATTGCAGGTGGGGCGCAAGCAATTGGAAGAAATAAACAATTTACGTTCAAATTACGTTCGCCACCCTTTCGTGGGGCATGGAATTTCCCCTTCTTCTGAGGTGGGGAATGATAGAAAAAGTTTGAGAACCACTGTTACAGATGTTGTGAACTTTTGTCGTTTTTGTGATTTCTGTCAAAGGATAGGCAAGCCAAATCAGCAGAGGTGGGACCAAGTCAGTGTTTTGCAAGTCTCAAGTAAGTCCAAGTCTTTATCCTCAAGTCCCGAGTCAAGTCTCAAGCAAAGACAGTCAACTCAAGTCAAGTCTCGAGTCAAGACAAGCAACCGTCAAGTAAAGTCCCAAGTCTGAAACTTGGAATTTCAAGTCCTTTCGAGTCTTTTTTTCGGCACCAACGCTTTACAAATGCTATGCTGATGCGTTTCTTTTCTCGTTTTGTTGGTGTCCGCCAGCCAAAAGATGACAGATCATTTACATTTTATCTTCTCTTAATTACATAAATGTACTTAAACAAGAATGTTTCGTTACATCATTTTACACGAAAATAGCAAGCTTCATCGTAAGCAAGATGCTGTCATTACAAATGGTTATTCTAAACATTTGGATAAAATGTTTAAATATAGACTAATAAAAGGTTAGGGTTATTTTTTCATTGTTTTCTGTTATTGTGGGGTCACGGTGTACGCTACTATTGTTACCTGGAGATTCAGTGGGGTCACATATTCTGATGGCTGCCATCAGAATTGGTGACCCCAGTTAAAAAGGCTCACCTGTACATCCCATTCATGATTTCTTTGTTGGCTGCAATGGTGAGGGGATGGTAAATCTTGTTTAAGTACATTTATGTAATTAAGAGACGATAAATGTAAATATAAATATCTGTCATATTTTGGCTCGTGGACACCAACAAAACGACTAAAGAAAGTGCATCAGCGTAGTTTACGTAGCATTCGTAAAGCGTTTGTGCCTCTGAACAGAAACTGTGAAATAGCTCCCCCTGTGGTCACAAAACTCGACGGTCACAGAATCTGGTGTAACACCGGTCTGCGT
The DNA here is from genome assembly GCF_052324685.1 of Brachyhypopomus gauderio. Lineage (NCBI taxonomy): Eukaryota > Metazoa > Chordata > Actinopteri > Gymnotiformes > Hypopomidae > Brachyhypopomus > Brachyhypopomus gauderio. Next base: position 30,290,523 of record NC_135214.1, on the reverse strand, counting down.
CAGAAGGACGGAAATGAAATTAATGGGGCGCACTTTATAAATATTAATATGCGTTTTAAAATTTAGATTTGGGGTAAAAAAAATCAAGTCTTTGCAAGTAAACAGGTTCAAGTCCAATTCAAGTCCCAAGTTATTGGTGTAAAAGTCCAAGTCAAGTCTAAGTCTCTGAATATTTTTTCAAGTCAAGTCAAAAGTCTTAATATTAATGACTCGAGTCTGACTCGAGTCCCCACCTCTGCAAATCAGCCTGTTCCTCATGCTCCTTTACAGCCACTTCCAGTAACAGCTGAACTATAATAATATAATATACTTTGCCCAAAACAAAAATGAGAAATCAGTTTCTGTTAACAATTGTGTGTGGTCACACACTTTCCTGAAGCTATTCCTTTAAAGAAAATAACCATGTTAAAGCCCTAATTAAGTTTTTTTTACTACATTTGGTCTGCTTAAGGTTGCACAAACCATGTTTGATCAAGGGTCAAACTTTACATCAACACCTTTTGCTCAGGTTTCAAAAGTGTTGGGGATCAAACATGAAATGTCTAGTCCATACCACGCAGAGACACAGGGGGCTTTGGAACATTTTTACCAATCATTAAAAAGTATGTTGAGGAAGTATTGTTTAGACAGTGGATGGGACTGGGATCTTTGGGGTTTTCTCCTGTAGAATTGGTTTTTGGACATTCTGTATAGGCTCCTATTGATAAACATGTTTTAGACTTTACAAGTTGATTCATTAATGTTGGCATCGTTCAATGTGATTTGGCAAAAGAAATTATGTGCAAGTCCTAAAACAAAATGAAACGCTGTTTTGATTTTTTAAAATGCCATTTTGTTCGCCGTTTTGGTCCTGGGGATAAGGTTTTATTGCTTCTACCTTCTCCTACCTCATCTATGTCATCCAGTTTTTTTGGACCTTATGAGATCAAAAAAAGGGTGAGTGATCTTATGTACCAGATAAAAACACCCGACCGCAGACGTAAAAACAGGATTTGTCATATAAACATGATTAAGCCTTACTATGAATGGCTGCCTACTTGCAGCAAAGCTTTGGAAGATATGGAATTACCTGTAGCTTTCATTCCGGTGGTGGACAGTACAGTCATGGCCAAAAGTTTTGAGAATTATACAAATATTAATTTTTACATTCTACTGCTTCAGTTTTTAGAATGGCAATTTGCATATACTAAAGAATGTTATAAAGACAGCTTAACAGCAATTAATTGCAAAGTCAATATTTGCCTAGAAAAGATAAAAGAGGCATTTGTTGAAGCCGCCGATTCCTTGTTCCGAGACTTTAAAAACAAATCTGAAGCATAATCTTCAATCAAAGCTCTTCAGCTATTGAGGTATACAGTCACACGGCACTCTGAAGCCATGGCCGAGGATTTGACCCAGCAAATTTGGAAGGATATTACGGGCTGCGAGTGTTTCTTGCTACAATTAGCGATACTTTAAAATACTTTATAAATTAAAATATAAATAAATAAAATACCTTATTTATCCTAAAAGGAAAATGAAATAAATAGTACACAACACTTGAAGAGGTCGGATAGGGCATGATTCGCTTGGACTCGGGCTCGGTTCGCATCTAGAGTGAGCGCTATCTGTGCCCAGGCCCGCTTGCCTCGTGTGATTGGTTCATTTTGCTGGAACTCAAACATGACGTCAGTGATGTGACTTAGCAGACAATTGTGTTCGATAAATCTGTGCTTGCACCGTGTTTCTGCACTCCCAAAATGACTCCAAAAATACAATAAAAAGAGAATTGGGAACTCCATAGTGTTGTGCGAGCGCGCTTTTTTCCCAAATAAAGTCGCATTGTGATGACGTAAGCGTGCTCGGGCGCAGCTTGATAAAGGCAGTGTGAGTGCAGGCCAGAGGGGGAGTGGGGCGGGGGGATAACCGGGCCCCAGCACGGAACAAGCAAACCATGCCTAGTGTGAGTACACCCTCGAAGCCTCACCTTCACCTGCTTGCCCATCTCCACTTGCTCTATACCCCCCCCCCCTCCCCCCCAGAGGAGTTTGTAACAGTACCCGATAAAATGCTGTACCTGTTTCACAGCAGAAATGTCTAGTTAGGTTACTTGCAAGTTCATTGATCATGTCTGCATAACAAGCATTCAAAGTGAAAACTTTGATGTTTTCCCCAAATCAAAAATGTGGTATAGGTGTGTTGACAATGAAATGTCAGGACAAAGCACATATTAACATCTCTCATTTCTTTTGACAGGTTGTAAACTCTTGGCAGGCCACAGCCAGTTCTTTTCTTTAACTGGAACACAGCTCAGAACCTACATGTGAGATTCTACAATGGCTAATCTAAAAGCAACATTGTAATGCAAGGCCAGACAATACCATACCGGCGTACTCCCAAACCCAAACAAATGAAGTCAGAGATATGACAGGAGCCCTTGGGACATTACTTGCCTCAGAATGCATCCTCACAATGTTGTGAGAGGTGTAGTCCAAATCAGACAAAAAGTGCTCAGAGGATTAATGAACAATGAATTGTGTCTGTGTTTTCCATTTCTGTACATATAGGATTCTATACTAATCTAAGTACACCTATATGTTTAAGTTGACTTTCATGTAGTATTCAAGTTTTACATGAGAAATATGTCATTGCACCCCCCCACCGCCTAACACATGAAGAATGCAGTCTTTATTTCCTCCATTGTCCTGCTTAATAGTCTTCTGCATGTCTGGCATTTTTGTGATTAGTTTTGAAGCTACAGGGCCATGTAAAAAAATCCATAGTAATCCATAAAGTCAGGTCAGCCCCCTGAGCTTTTTAAACCTTAAACAGTGCCAGAGGCATATGTAGCAACGGGGGCCCTCAAACAGCAGTGCATATGGCAGTATGACAGAGGCAGGGGTCAATGACTCAAAATGGTCAAGAAAATCTAGAGAAAGTTCTAACCGTGGTGGTGACAATAGACTCTGCTGGGGAAGCCATGACAAAGACCAAATTAGCTGTGAGTCGCAGTGTATACTAGAAGCAATAAGCAAAGGTAACACAACGAGAAAAGTAGTTCCTTACTACTAAAACTAGCAAAACGCACACCACTACTAAGAATCTACTTCACAAGGAACCTTACAGAAATATGACTTGTCACATTTAAACTAGGCATTTTTAAACATCTACATGGAAACTGTCTTGAGCTTAAAGTGGTAGATAATTTGACATTTCCACATAGTAACTTCTAAGTTCTACTAGCAAACTGTAGAAGACGCATACTGTTCTGATCAGCAACATGTATACATTACATCATACACAGTCAGTACTTCTAACTGGGTCAGAATTCTGGCCCGCACGCTTTAAAGATCCTCCGTACCTCCGTACCTAGCCTGTAGCAGCCATTTCAACCATTTAGCCATTATAAAGCATCTCAATAAAACTTTATAGAATGATGACTATGCGTCCACGGGGTGATAGATACAGATTTGTGAATGTGTAGTACTTAGAAAGTCATTTTTGCTGCCTTACCTGTTGTGCTCTTTGGGTAGCATATTTGATGCAATGTCAGGGGAAATGTAGAGGTGTATCACACTATTTTCTTGGTGCCATCCCCTGGACTTAGTTTTGCATTGGTCTTGTTTTACCTGTCATGCCTGGAATCACAGGCACAAAAAAATTAATCAATCTGTCTCCCAATGTCATACAAACAAAATGCTGATAACGATGTTTAAGAAAATACATCATCATTTCAGTGACTGATACTTTGTCTTGGTGACTGATTGAAGGTCTTGTACACCCTACACGTTTCAAATTGAACTTTCACATCATCACCCTCTGGATAAACTTGTTTCAGCAACAAGGAAGATTATGTAGGCATGGCCCCTGTATACACACATTGATTGTGACAGATCTCTTCTAAGGGGGTCAGTGTCCACAGGGTGATAGGCACATATACTGAATTAACAATTTTATGTGCTGTCTGTGTCTGGGTATTTGCTAACTGTTATCATCTTTCCCAACATTCATGGCCAGGCAAGGAAACAACTGCCTCTTAGGTCTGTGATAAAAGCAAGCTTGAAGCAATGTGAAATTTATCCTTTGTCCTTGAAAGAAGGCAAAGGGAAGAAGTACAAAAGATCAGCTTACCTATTTCTATGACATCCACTTGCTTCACAATTCTCTTAGCTAGCATAACATTAAAACATTTTTGGCCACATTTTCTAGACCGGTTAAGTTTGCTTTCATCCAAATATACAATTTTACCAAATTAGTGCACATTTAACTATTTCTGGTTTGTTTTAATATCTCCTAAATGAATCCCAGGGCTGCTGGTATTCTGATAGAAATGCTCCAGCATGCACTTTGTAGAAAGTGCAGGTAATTTAGCTGTGATCTCAGTGCTGCAATGAAATGCAGCAAGTCTGCCCATGCTGCAGTGAAGCTAGGCTGTTCCAATGGGAGGGAAGGGGAGGAGGAGAAGGAGAATCCAGTTTGACTGGAAGGGGAGGTGGAGTAGGAGGCTGTTACATTATGGGAGGAAGCGCCCTGTGCTTATGGGTACCTTACCACACAGACGGCTTGTGTGTGGCGCTTGAGTGCATATGGAAGCGTGCAAAAGCTTGCACTCTGACTAGTGGTCACTCCATTTCCAAGTCCTACATCAAATGCACAATTTTGCCATGTCATGCTTTTGTATGACATTGGTTAACATTTCCTGGACACTCTGAACAGACATAATAAGGCAACTTTAGAATAAGAGAAATAAAGTCTCTCTAAATTAAAAGGTCAAGATGTCGTATTCATATATCAATGTGAAATTCAGTACGACAATCAACCCATACAGTTGAACTCGTGTGTATGTTTTGCTATTTGCACTACTTTTTCGGTTAGGCTACAGGAGAGGACTGAATAACCATTTTAAGAATTAAAAATGCATAGTCTATACACAAGCCTACAACTTTTTACCGATCTACTGCAGTATTGTACTAAAACTGTTGTACATTATTTCATGCATGCCCCTGCCATTTCCTGTGTTGTTGTTCAGTGTCATAGCGCAACTCATTCAACTGTTTTGAGAGGTGATGGGCAACCAGCTCGTGCAACATGGATGCGCGCGTGTTGCTGATGGCTGTAATGGACGTTAACTTTATTCCTATAATTTAAAAGTCGAAACAGGACAATGTTCCTACATCAAAAAGTCATTTATTTGTTACAACATTAACGAAGTAAGTGATATAACTAACAGAACGTAGCATTTAATTTGACCTTTATCTTACACCTTGTGGAACTGACAATCAGTCAGTCAGCGGCTCTTTTATACGGCAGCCCAACAACCACACCCTCACACCTCACCACACCCAATGTTAACACACTACTTTTACATTCATGTTTTAAAATACTTGGAGTTACCTTTTTATTTGTGTGTAGAATGAGTTGCCTATTTATTTTCATTGTACAATAAGCTTTGCAGCGCTCTAGATGGATAAAACAAGCCTAACATAGACGACTAGGTCAATTTCTGTCCTTGAATTAAAAAAGTTAATAAGCAACAAATAAGAATTAATAAAACAAGTAGAACATTACCTTACTGTGCAGAATGGCACCAGTGATTCGGTGCAGTTACTTGTAAAGGATGTAGCATGTGAGAGTCCTCATCTCCTGGGTATCTACTGTTGCGCTTTGCGCTCCATCCACAGACCCCTTCAGTGCATGTATTACAAAAAAATTATATGCTTTACGAATATCATGCATGACCATGGCTGTTTTCCGGCTGCCGACGTCGTTTTTTCCACGGTTTGTCTTCTAGTTCTTTGAGGTTACCGCCGGATTTTCTGCGCTACATAGACCCGACGCTCACTGCGCTGCCTCTGACTGTGGCAAGAGAACCCTGGGGAATTTCATAACCACGTGATTGGAATTGGCTTGAGGTGAAACCTATTGCAGGGGCCAAGGCTTCAGTAACTTAGCTATGTGGAGAAGCTTAAAGGTTGTCCCCCGTGCAGGGAGCATGTCCTCGGTGAAGACTCTGGTTGTGGAAGAGGCGAGGAAGAGGACAGGGTAGGGGCAGCTGAGCGCAGAGAAATTCTGTTGCTCCTCGAAGTGTGCACACCTAAATGCTTCCTAAATCTATAAACAGGAGTTATGTCTATACTCAAGTGAAAATAAAAAAGGATTTATGTTTGAAATAAAGTGAAATACAATCTTGCTCGCTGGCAAATCATGTGACATTTTTCCTTCATTCCCCAGCATAAGTAAAAATAATTTATATATATATATAAATATATATATGTGTGTGTGTGTGTGTGTGTGTGTGTATACACTGCTTTTACGTGCATACATACACACGCGTAAAAGCAGTCATGCAGCTTTTTCCAGGAAATGAATCCAATATTTTAGCAAAAGGGACAGTGATATCACGTCACGATATTGTTTCTCAGATTTAAATATGTCTAGTCCAGTTTATGGTTATCCAGAGCTTGTCCTTCACTCCCCATGTGCACACAAAACAAGTGAAGCGTGTGAGCAGGGCGGGCAGATTCTAGTTAAAACGTCGCTACCAGTGTCCCTGTTAACCACGATAATCTGAGGATGTTCGAACTGCGCTAATCATCAGTAGAACTGTCTAAACAAGATTACTAACAAATCCAAACCATGAAAACAACGCTAAACACAAGCATACGTGTAAATATGTGATTGAGTAAAATAATATTATACACAACTGAAATCGTAAGTGCACTCAGTGGAAGTAAAATCTGACACCTTTGATTTCACTTATTAAACGTCAGTGCATTTCTGGAACAAAATTGCCACATACACACTTCAGCACCCTTTCAACATACTTGGGGAAAAAACAAAAACAAAAAAACCCATTAAGCTCGCATTGTTCAGACATGTTATTTCCAGTGCATTCCTGGAATAGCCATAATACCTTATAACTACTGCCACCTTGTGCCAAACCAGAGGTACTTCGGTGTCAAACCACTAATACAAATTTGCCAGTAGTTCATGATAACCTCATCTAAAAATTTGGTCAAATTCAGCCCTAAATAAATCACCTTCATTTAATAGACTATTTTAAGTTAGAGCTAAAATGTTTTAAGTATGCTGTTATTATACAATCATATTTTTTCCATTGCCATCTTAATTATAATGAAAGTGAGGTTTACACACTGAACTGTACATGATGCTATTCAGAAAGACTACTTTGTAGCAGTGTTCATCATACAGCTTATAAACGGATTAAAAAATTCCAACAACCAGCATTGGCACGGAAGCAACCCCATGTCTGCTTGATTAATGTTCACATACATATCACAGTCATGTTTGTTTTTTTTTTCCCATACGGTAAAACAATTAAGTGAACATAGCCGATCACAGGTTTGTTGGAAGCCATGTTCATAGGAATAGGTTCTGTAGAAGCTGAACAAATATCCTTGGTCTCCTGTAAAGCTTGTAAATGTTTATTGTGAACACTGATCTCCTGGTCTGTGTCCCCAGAAGGTGAATGACCCGTCAACTCTCCTGCTCTTCTTCTGCGTTGAGCAAACCTCAACCTTACCCCTTCAGGAAACCGATATGGGGTGTCCTTGTCCAAAAGTACTTACTCACGTCCTAACTCGGCTTGTGAGATTGTGCCTCTGAAAGTGTGGGACAGTCATTTCTTAACATGTGTACAGCCAATGGTGTTATTACTGCTTTATGATAGTTATTTACTTTCCCAAAATGAACATATAGAACAAACTGCTGAAGTATTCAAAAACCACCTCCTTGTTTTTTCTGCATGGTCATAGCCATCTCTAAAGCAAGCTGTCAGCAAGCCAGAGGACAGAATTAGAGTAGGCTGAACTATAATAAGCTGTCTCCTCTAAAGAGGCTCTGTATTCTAACTTTTGCATTTCACTCACATGTACACTGAACTTTCACCCCATTTGGGAGGGGGGATGGGAGGAATTAGGCAATTACATGACATGGATGATATCTGATATGCAAACATAACTATGTGTATGGCTATAGAAAAACGATTTGTTGCTCTGTCTCAAAGACAGTATATAAGAGCTGGTATAGGATATAAAATACAAAATAAAACATACAAAAGTAAATCACATGTGCTGTGTAATGTAAGTCCATCTACCTTTTCAATAACCGTTATGGTCAACTCTAGCATCGCCCATTTGGCCATGTGTCACACTGAGCGAGGCTGCCTGCACTGAGAAGGCCTGTCTGATGTTTTCTAGCCTGCAGAGGCCTTTTGTCCCACATCATGACACACTTCAGATAACTAACAAACATTTAATGTGTTACTCTTCACAGCTTTAATGTCTTACAACAAAATGTATGTATTTTTAAACAATTTATTAACTGAACTGAAAAGAAATGCGTTAACTGAAAGAAAAGCCAAAATGCTTAAAAAAACCCACAAAAACAAACAGCAAATATATCTAGTTTAAAAATTATTGATATTAAGCCTGGGATGAGTTATTGACAGTTCTATGGCAGCACAATGGACTGAGGGCAATTTGACCTACACCCCCCCTCCCCCCCCCCCCCCCACAAAAAAACTTTAAAAGCAAAACATGCAATAATTTACAGGAAGCACACAATTACTGGAAGCAAAAGCCAGTGGATGATCATTGGTTTAGCAACAAACTGGAGATCCCGTGAGAAAAGAGAAAACTTCATGATGCCATCTTGAGTACAGCTACTGTGATATTTCCATGTGTTCTCACTAGCACATTCCTGCAACAAAGACGAACAAATTTCTAAGCCAACAGCCTTCATAAAAATGCATTTGCTTATGAGTATGAATGCAAGGTAGATTCTGATATGACTCTTTCTGAATACAGCATCACTGTGTCATAACTGCGTGGGCCATATTCATGGTGCCATAGTGTTTATTTCTATAACCATTCTCAGATGACAATGCACTTTCTAAGTCGCTCTGGATAAGAGTGTCTGCTAAATGCCTTAAAATATGTCTTATTTTCTATAAATAAAGACATTTTGAGGAAACAGACAAGACTAACCAATAATCATAAATAAAAAGAGAAATTCATTTGAAGATAATTTAGTGTGCAAAACAGTCACTGGTGATCAGGTTATCAGCCCAGGCCTGTGGTCTTTGTGCACTATGGGTATTGTGCTAGTAAGGTACATTAGACACAGCCATCTTGCTTAGGTCTGTATTGTTGTACTGAGAGTGGTCCCCTACCTAACAGTGGTCCTATGTTCAGAAACTGACCACTGTTAAAGGACTAAAATGTGGTTAAATTGTATATGGAATCCAGGGGAATTAACCGAACAGCTCATCTACAAGTGAATGTGTGTGTAGCAAATACAACATACAAGAGGTATCTCACCCCGAATCAGACTCCAGGCACACAGTCGGGGTATCTGTTGGGTCTTTGGTTAGAGAAGCAGCCTGTTTGGCCAGGACAGACACAATTCCACCATGCTCATCAGACAGGGAACCGCGGCCTGTGGGTACACGCCCCCGAGGAATACAAAACAATCTGACTTTCATGTTCAATGTCAGAGCATTTCTCATAGTAACAAATGCAGTGTGTATGAATTAGTATTTATGAATTAAGACATTCAATGATGCTTGTTCAGTCAATCCAAACAAAAAAACTTTATTGAATTTAGATATTGGAAAAACACCAGTTTTAAAGTATTTATTTATCTTGTAACTTCCAGATAGAATTCAGGACAACGAAGGCTGTATATTACCTACAGATGATGCTAAACATTCACTGATCACTTTTATCTTTATTTGAAAAAAAGTTTTACAGACTGGTATAATCAAATATTAAACATTTAAGCTCATCAGAGATTAACATCCACTACATTTAAGATTCAATTTTGGAAATGTTCAGTTCAGTTCTACAAGACTGTTTAACTATCTTCCACCCCTTTAGACCACCTTACGCTGTGGAGTTTGTACCAGCTTAGCACACCGTGTGCCATTCTCACCCATTCATCCTTGCAGACTGACCCTCTCTCCCTCCCTCCCTCCGACACACGCCCCTCTCCCTCCCTCCCTCACACTCAAAACAAAGCTAGATTGACAGCTATCTAATAAAACGAGTTAGATAGCTACTTACATCCAAGATTATGACCTTGGGCGTCCGTACACAAAACCCCAACAATCGAAGGTTTTTTCATTCTAAAGCAAGGAAGTGCATTTTGAAATTCGTTATGCATGTAGCAAGCAAGCTGGCTAGTTAAATAGTTACTTTAGCTACGCAAATATGGTTAGCTAGCTTTAACTTTACCCTAGGAAATGTGGACCTGCCAGTTAATTTAAAATAACATAACACACACTTACGTGTCGTCGAGATGTTGTTCTAGAGCAGCCTCCATAATAATCAGCAATATACGTTTAAACTAATGGAAAACGTATGGAAAATGCATAAGCTAAATATGCTGTTGACTAAATACTGTGTGAACAACTTCCGGGAAATCAGCTGATATTGCAACATGTGATGCTTCTTCTTTTTCTTCGGGGAAAGTGTAATGGCGGTTCAATTGATACGTACAATACCGCCACTTACTGGCCTGGTGTATAAAGCATCGTGGATTGATTATACGCATGCTCATACCTAACACAATCACCACTGTTGAGCCCTGGGCGAGGCCTTTTACCCTCGATTGCTGCTGACATATAGACAGACAAACAGACAGATTCAATTACAAAACTGAAAACTGAAAATCGATTGCTTAATGTACAGTCGCAGAGTGCTGAGTTTACGATTAAACCCCCCGTGTATTGTGAAGTTTACTCGACTTGATGTGAGTGATTTCTTTTATATCCTTTGGCCGGATTATTATGTCAGCAGAGCCTAGGTTTGATAACCCAGATCTTATTTTTCCCATTAATCTGACAACTTGTAGGCAGTATCAAAAACCTGGTCACCAAGCATGATATAAATGACTATTCATATAATAACTTTGGTGCTATAGCTTGCAGCTGATATAGCTGTGCTACCTGTTATAATTATTAACACTACCACTAAAATAACTGGCAGAAAAATATAAATTGTCACCTCACATTCATCCACATGCATTACTGCAAGAGTTGTCTGCTGCATTACTTGCAATATATTTAATCAGCTTTATATTGGAGATACCAAGAGAAGGCTTGCTGATCAGTTTAAGTTCATTTTCAGTGGAAAGGCATTTTAATACTAATACTCATTGTATTAATGACATATCTGCTGCTATGGAATTAGGAAACTCAAATAACAAGAACTTATCTGCACTCTTGGAACTTTAAAACCCAATGGAATTAATGTTGTGATTAAAACATGTACTTTTTAATATGCAAATTGGTTCCTTATCTTACAAATTCAGAAGCAGTTGCTTGCACAGCTGATAAATGACCTCTGTTATATATGCACATAACTACATATAATACTCCTGGAATTTTGCTTGCACAGCTGATGAATAAATATGATGGGGAGTCGTCATATCATTTTTCTGTCACTCTTGGGCCTTTTTACCAGAAGCCTGGGAGTTTGATGGTGAGGCGCAATATTTTTGCTATTTCTAGGAATCTTCTGAACTGAGATTGACGTTGTAATTCCTGGAATCTGTTGGAGACACAGCCCCAAAGTGCCCCTATCACCACTGGGACAATCTTGGTGTTGACTTTCCAAATTATATCTGTAAATATTTGAAGCTCATACGTACAGAACGTAGTGCTGTTTGCTCTAAATTGCTTTTGAGGATGTTTGCCCTTACTTTATTTTATCACTTTGCAGTTGCAGATCTATTAGGAATTGGAAAGACAGGAATGCAAAGGTCTTGGCATATAAACATTCTGAAAAAGCTCCATTGGCTTAGATTCAAAGAGTGCATATATGCATATGCAATATGTATATAAAATCTTCCATAACTGCTTCCATACATATCGGTTTTCCCTTTGATAGCAATGCTGGGTTCCCAGTGTATTTTAGTCTTGCAAGGGGACTCAGATGCCATCCAACAGAAATCATCTACTTAAGGATGCTATAAGCTCACATTTATCTGCTATTGTCAGCAAGATCCCTGGGGAATGGTAGTGCTCACCGTGAATGTGGATATCAGATGATCCCTGAATGAACCATGAAAAGAACATTTCTCCTTACCCACTCTTAAAAGGGTATATGTTCCTATCAGAAATCTTTGCTACTTTCTCTGTCCAGTGACAATGCCACCACAAAATTGTCACATGTTCATTGACATCTTTTGTTATGAATTGATCCTGACAAAAAGATGGCAGTTCTAACTCAAAAGACATGGCTTACCTTTGGGCTACATGTTGAAAAAGCCAAGAAAATACAATGAGTTGGACATCCTGTCTTCTGAGCTCAACACTATTTCTCTTTTCTTTTCTTTTACTAATGGAATTGATTTTCTGTTGATATGAAATGCAGTAACTTTTTATTTTAAGCATCAAATAATTGAACTTCAATAGGCAGATTTTATGAAGCTGAATTATCTGTTCTTCACAGCTGTATGTACAGAACTATGAGAAAGTCAAAGACGACCCATTCATTACTTACCTTGTGAAGCCACAGTGAACCCATATTTTCCAGAACATTAGGCTACATAAGCCTCCAAAACTAAGTATGATATCAAATCTTTATCTGAGTTTAATCTATTCATTATTCACTTGTTGCATCCTAACACATTTCCCATCCTCTGAGTCTTAAAACCACCATCTTACACCTTCAAAGAAACCCGTAAACAACTACCCATACAAAAGGAACCACCCAAACACAGCTTAGATGACTTGCATATTTCATTCTCGTGCTTTTCAAAATGACTAATGTAAACATGTCTGAGGAGATTAACTATCAAATAATAATCTTTTAAAAGAAATGAGGTCAAAGGAAAATAATAGAAAAACAGAAGCCTTTTCACTTAAAAAAAAACAGAAGGAAGCTTGGTCTATAATCTTTGCACCATATAAGCACATACTTTTCATCATAACAAAGCTCTGCTTCACCAAAGGTCAAGAGAACAATCAGAATGACATTATTCTTTATTATATTATTATAAAATGACATGCAATCTCTTTTAATGCCCAGGTGTTCTGGGCAGATTTAAATAGCACAGAACAGTCTGATTACAAAAAGGCATAAACCACATAAATGTGAAGTGTGTTTGATTTGTGCCAGCATGAAAAGGCGAACTGTTATAACAATTATGAAGTTCTTTGCTAGTACATCCTGGAACAAGTACGTGCATGATCCTTGGGTAAATATACATGTTTAGCCTCCAGTAAGTACAACGAAGTAGCCTATGCTCATTGATTATCTGCAGTATATTCTGTACTATTTATTCTGTGCTAGTTGTATATCTTGATCCGTTATAGGTGATTAAATATCCAACAGGATACTCGAGAAGAGTATCAAGAGTATCAAATTGGCCTCTAGAATGGTGGATAATGCTTCTGGTTAACGTTTATGTAAACAAATTAAATTAGAAACGTTTGTCAGTTCTGAAAAATGTCATTTCTTTATCGCCACATTGGAGCTATACACGAAGTTTTATACTGCAGCTAAGGGCACTTTCGGTCACCTCAAACTCTCTCTCTCTCTGACATGATTTCTGCCTGTCCTGCAAGACAGGGCCCAGACCGCTGTGCTGACAGAGCAAAAACGGGCAATGTAATTATGTGGCCAATGGATCGCAGTCATACATCTTCCAGTGCAGCACAGCGATACCCTGCTGACTAACCTATGGGCCGCCTAACGGCTCTAAATCAAAATCTAACAGACACGCGCAACACCTCCCAGCCTGTCATACCTCACACACGTCGCAGCCACATCGCATCATTTATCCGGTTCTAATTTAAAAGGCTGGGAAGATACAAGAAATACAGCTCCCGTGAATAGCGGCATTCCTCCCCCACATTATCACCTCAGCTTTTAAACTGACTTAACCCTCACGGCAGTTAATTCAAGGCTACAGCTGCGATGCGTCATGCCGGTTTCACAGCTCATTAGACTGAGCAGCACAGTAGTGTCAGATTCCTGAATTCATCCACGCCATATTGTAAACAGAAACCCCAACTTTTACTGTCATTTACGAGTCAAAGTGTAATTCACCCAGATGGGTTTAGATGCATTTAAACATTAAACACAGCTACTGCCGTTCTTCCAAACCTTAAAGCCAAAAGTTAACACGAGAGTGCCAAAACCAACGGCAGCTGAGAGCAGGCTTATATTGGAAATATGGATCATGTCCCATGATCCTTTGGTTCTTGTCACCTGTTGTTCTGCTGAAGTATGTCTTATGTCCTGTACAGTTAGTATTATAAAAAAATAAGTAGCATTTGGTCATTTTGGTCACAAGATCAGATGCACATACCCATTTCTTGACTTGCATTCTTAGATGGGAAATGCCATTGAATGACAGAGTGAATTATATCACTTAATGACTGTAGACCTCATTTTATTAAGAGTGGTGACAAGTTTAATTTGTCATGATCTACCTGAAAGCTGAACCCTTTCATGTAATGTAACTGAAATGTTACTTTGACCGGATCCTTGGCCGTTTTGTTCTGGAGAACTTGTGACGTATTCGCCTGAAACCCAAATATATACATTAGTGTTCTATAAAAGTGGAGAAGTACCATGAGTGAGATAACAAGACCGTGGTCCTAGGGCACAGTGTTCCCTTTACACAAGTGTAATGTGTGTTTTGATGGCCAGCTAATACAGGCTCAGGATGGTAAGTTAATTTATCTCTGGTAGCTGCACCTGTGTCTTCAGTAGAGCATATTTGTTATTTCAGGTATTATTTTTTCTTTAACAACATGAAGAAAATGTATCCTTTATATAATGAATGATTGGCCTGTTACAAATATAGGACTAAAATATATTTGACCTACTCTGATGTTAGAGTTTATGATGTGCAAGAGTCTTAAATTAGAGTCTTAAAGCTATCTAGGCCTACCGTGAAATTTATCTCTCTGCCTTAAGGTGATAATTTTCTAACACTAACACTGTTGATGTCAGAAACACCCAAAGAAACTTCCAAAGAGTTCCACAGTTCATTCTTGTTTACTTTAAAATAATTTAGAAGGTATCACAATAAATAAACAAATAAAATCCCATATTGGGTCAATACATGCAGTTTTCATTTGTGTCCATTTGAAGCAAAAGGAATAACGCATGCATTAATTGAAGCAATGATTCAAGCCAGGGGATTTTGAGGGTGAGGTGCGTGGAATCACGTAGCTCCATCGACCTGTCCAGCGTCACAAAGAAGGGGATGACGAGGACCCTGTTGAGGTAGGGGAGGGGGGTGAAGGGGGTGAGCCGAGATATAGGCACAGAATGCTTTGAATCTCACTTTAGAAGTTACTGGATCTGGGACACCCAAGAAGAAGAAGAAGAAGAAGAAGAAGAAGAAGAAGAAGAAGAGACTAACAAACAAGGAACAACAGGGCAGCCCTCATCTGAAAGACAACTGAGATCAGAAGTGAGGAGAGTAGGGAGACAGAGTTAGAGAGAGCTACAAGGAGCAGATACAAAAGGAAATCGAGAGAGCTGAATCGTGTCTCGGAGCTCTCCTGTTGCTGCTATGAGCTTGGTGGTCCTCTTCTCAGTACTCTTGTTGTCTCTGAGTGGCTTCCGATGTGCTGTCATCACTGGGGTAGGTCTCCATAATATCATTACACCTGACCGACTTTTTATATGCTTTTTGCATAGTATTTAAGAGTAACTAAACATGACCAAGTTCTGTGTTTGATTTAATTTCATAAGTAATTGAATTAATTGCCTGAATCCAATAGCTGTTATGCTGAAAAATACAAGGAAATCATAAATAAAAAGACTGTTATACAAAGGACATCTCAGTAAGGGAATATCTCAGTAAAGTAAAATCATGAAAAAACTGTTGAAAAACAGAAAAATCATATACAATTTGTGTTGATAACAGTATGACACTTTTTGTTCTGTATAACTGCTCAGATCAATGTGATCATCACAAAAGCTGTACATCCTATTACCGTACTAAGTAATCAGTAAATGGTAGCATGATGCTTCTGTTTTGCTATTGTCCAGAACACCTACACATGACAGAAACTGATATGATGCCCATAATGGATCCTTGTGTCACTGTGCATTTGTGTGCGTACGTGTGTACATGTGGCGTATGTGTGAACGTGTGAATGCGTGAACATGCGTCGGGGGGGGGGGGGGGGGGGGTGTCTGGTCACGTGCGTGTGTGTGTGCGTGTGTGTGTGTGGTCATGTGGCAGGCGTGCGACAGAGACATTCAGTGTGGCGTGGGGCTGTGCTGTGCTGTCAGCCTGTGGCTGCGTGGCCTGCGGATGTGCACGCCGCAGGGGCTGGAGGGGGACGAGTGTCATCCGTTCAGCCATAAGGTAGTTACACATTCCCATCATCACCATCACAGACACACACACTTATGAAGACCCCGTTGCATGAAAGAACGGATGCTGATATCTGGATAATAAATATATTTTTAATATTCAGGCATTCATTCTTTTATTCACCCCCCCTTTCTGAACATATATATATATATATATATATATATATATATATATATATATATATATATATATATATATATATATATATATATATATATATATATATATATATATACATATATATATATATATAAAGAGAGCTGGCTTTGGGGAGGCAGCTGTATATGGTGCAGCTGCTGACAAAGTATATCTGATAGTAATCAGATGGTAATCAGGTCCCTGGCTGCCCGAGTGCAATCAATATTACACATCAGGCATATGGAAAACAGCTGAGGTGGGAAATGCAATGACTAAAGAGACATTATTACCTGTTTATCTCTGTAAGTGAGAGGAAGATGAGTGTGATGAGTGTGTATTGTAGTAAGGTAACTCAACACAGCCATGATTGATGGAGTGTGATGCGCTGTTGTCTGACTATTCCATCTCTTTGCATAGGTACCATTCCCTGGGAAGAGACAACATCACACCTGTCCCTGTCTGCCACAGTTAGTGTGCACCAGATTCGCAGACACCAGATACCGGTGTACTAAAGATTACAAAAACATAGACTTTTAACTGCAAAGAGGATGTGGAAAGCCGTGGACCATATGTTAGGAGAAAGGAATACTCAAAAGAGAAAAGAAGACAGCACATACAGTGGCACTGTCCCCGATGCCCTGAGTTCTCACATTCATGCACCTTGCACTAGATACCCTGTAATCATGTTTCCTCTGAAAGACCAGTGTACCTGGGAATGCCCTCATAATGCTGGGTTCACAAAAACAAGGTCACAAAAACTTGGTTTACTTTGGCACCTGATCCATCATGTGCATTGAAACACATGCTCTGGTTTAGTATGCATCAAAACCAACACCCAGATCATAATATTTCAAATAAATCTACAACTTCATTTTCACGGTCTTATCCTTGTTTTTCAATGCTTGAGAATATGAAAAAGAGTGCATGTGTAGTGATTATGAAGTGATCTCTCTGGATTTTCCTGTTGTATAGATTGTTTGCTGTTTCCTAGAGAACAACAAGGGAGTGCTGTCACAGTACAGTGGGGTTTTATCCAGCTTATTCTCTGAGGACATTCATAGAACTTTGCCAGTGTAATGGGAATCAAAAATGGATCATTGTAACTATGTGTGTATTAAATGTTCATTAATTAAAATGTGTCAATTAAAAAAGAACAACAAATACACAAATTGCATCAGAAATAAATATATAAACACATTTAATTATATATCTCCCAGTGGTTCCACAGGTGTGCAGTACTTCAAATTCCAACACACAAATATTAAGAATGGTAATCAGCAAAGTAAAATAATAATGAGATGTACTGTACAATGCACGTTATATGTTTAGAGTTTGGGCTTGAAGCACAGAAACAATATCTCTCGGCAATGAGAAATCAAAGAATCCTTCATGGAAAATGTTCATGTGAAATTGCTAAATGTTTTGTTTGTTTTTTTCCACTAGTGTTTTGTTGATGTTTTTCATAGCTAATTCCTTTAACAGACGTGAATGTGACAACAGTGAGAAATGTGTCAATGAGAAATAAATATGAACATATTAAAGCATATATCACAGGATGTATATATGTCTACATGACCTTGCAAAGAACTCCTGTTGAAGGAGCAGTGACAACAAAACCATACAAAAAATACAAACAAACTGATGCAAATATTCTTGCAGTATGAACCGAAATCTTTTATTTTAATCCTACAATACATTTCAGTGAGGAGAGCTGTATCTGTGTGCATTTCTTTCTTTGTATACATACTTTGTATATTAACATAATGGGTGTTTGAATCAGTAAAGAAACATTTATGAGCTGTGTTGACATCTGATATCATTTATAAGGCTTATCAAAGATAAATATAATGTAACAATTTAACTTTCAGGGGATAAAGCCACTGCCCTGATAAAACAAAATGAGAAGTGTTTGATATTTCAACTTCAAAACAGCAGTGACACATTGAAATCATGATGAATGACATTGTATAAAAGGTCAGTCACGTTTGACTTTTAACGCCCAATCTGCGTGAAAATCCGGCTCAAAAGGAAATGTGATAAGACTGCATATAAAGCCTGGAGCCTGTGTGTTTTCACTCATTGAATGCGACAGTAAAGCAACAGCAAGAACCATGAAGCTGATTCTGGCCTTGTGTGCCTTAGTGGCGATTGCCCAAAGCATCAAGTAAGTACTGGACCTCTTTCTGCTTAGTCTTATTGCTTTATAGTGAAGGTTCCTCTGTGTTTTCAAGCCGTAGTGGCACACTTACCATGGCAAACATGCACGGAATTTGAAGAATGTATATAATTTTTGTATGGCTGACAAAAATTAGCAGGCTTCCGCTGTGTTTTTGTGCTGTTTGTCTATTTTCACTCTGTGCATGCATTTGTGGTTGTGCGTTTGTCTCAACTTTGAGTCTGTGGAAATAACCTCACCACTTGCATCGCAGAGTCCCGCTGATCAAGGGCAAAACTGCACGTGATAAGCTGATGGAAAAAGGCAAATGGGATGAGTACAGGAAGAAATATCCCTACAACCCCACAATCAAGTTTGCTCAGAATGGCATTGAATACATGACCAATGATGCAGACGTATGTCCATCTAAAACATAAAGTTGTTATACATCTGGCTACATTTGGGCTATTTGCTTTTCAACATATGTATCTGTATTATGCAGTAGTGTGAATTTAAAAAGTAGACCTTTTATGAATGATTTGAATAAACTAGTCATCATTTTTCAAGGCTCTGCAGGAGGATAATAATCAGTAGAAAAAAATGTGTTTTTCCCTTTCAGCTCTCCTACTATGGTGTGATTTCCATTGGCACCCCTCCTCAGTCCTTCCAAGTGATTTTTGATTCTGGTTCCTCCAACCTGTGGGTGCCCTCTGTCTACTGCTCAAGTGAAGCTTGCCGTAAGTACCAGTGTGGACACAGGAGACTAGAGATGATTTGAAATAACTTTAGTGTTAAACCTTATCTCATCTTATTACCTCCGTACACAGTCCTGTGGATGAATGGATTTATATGAGATTTTGTTTCGCCATAAAGCAACATCATTCTTTTGGTGCCACTATTTCTTTGTTTTTCCTCAGAGAACCATAATAAGTTCAATCCACAGCAGTCCAGCACTTACAAATCCAACAATGAAGCTCTCTCTATTGAGTACGGCACTGGCAGTATGACGGGGTTTCTGGGTTACGACACTGTGACGGTACGACACCTTATTCTGAATCCTGTCACTAAAAAACACACAATACTATCGTCAGATCACCTCTGTTAACTGATAGCCTGGATCAAACCAAAGCATGACACTGATTTTGAACTTTTTCCTAAACTTTCTCCAAAGCTCATGTGCTAGTCTGACCTTGAGTGAAATTCACTCGATCTTTAGCTTCTTCTGATTTCAGCTGATAAGGCCAGACAGGCTTTCTATTTGCTTTGGTATTTCATGCCTTGGCATTCACACCAATGTGCCACATTTGACATGTGAAGCCATATGTCCTCCCTGAGAGGGACTGGACATTGTTGGAAACACACATAACAGTGCTTTTCACTGTAGGTCGGAGGAATCTCCGTGCAAAACCAAATCTTTGGATTGAGTCAGACTGAGGCACCCTTCATGGCCAGCATGCTGGCAGATGGCATTCTTGGGCTGGCATACCAATCCCTTTCCTCTGATGATGCCACCCCTGTCTTTGACAACATGATGAGCCAGGGCCTAGTGGCCCAGGATGTCTTCTCTGTCTACCTGAGCAACGGGTATGGGTGTCCCTGATTCACCACGTCTTTCTCCTACTTTTTGTTTACATATTGCTTCCCAAAAATGTTATACATAAAAACACACTACTCCATGTAACCCAGTACCCAGCTTGTAAACATTATTATTGCTTAATAGTGTTTAGTCTAATGTTCAACTATCTTTAAAAGCAATGCTAGCTTCAAATGTGTTGAATTATATTTTAACATCAAAACATTTGTACTTTAATATCGCAAGTTTCAATCTTAATTAGCCACCTATCTCAACTTGATTCCTCTTGAATGCTATAGCGGTCAGCAGGGCAGTGTGCTGCTCTTAGGTGAGATTGACACTGCCTACTACACTGGCAACATCAACTGGATCCCCCTGTCCTCTGAGACCTACTATCAGATCACCATGGACAGGTGGGCCATGTTCAGTGTCCTGTATATGCACATGTGCGGCATTGATCTTGTTTCAGCTACATACTCCCTAGTTTTAGGCAAATAGCAACATGACAGAGGAAGTTAAATGTAACCTGAGCTTTAATTTAATTTTTTTTTTTAATTCATACTACATTTTGTCATCCACTGACAGGTACATCTAGTACACCAAGTGCACTACTATTTACACATTTTTAGTTTACATGTGGATAGTTCTTAACTTCCTTTGTAGGATAAAAAAATGCACTGTGAAAGCTGCACCATCAACTTCAAACTATGCTGTTAAATCTTCACAGCGTTACAATCAACGGCCAGGTAGTTGCTTGCTCTGGCTCGTGTCAAGCGATTGTTGATACAGGCACTTCAATGATTGTTGGTCCAACAAGCGACATCAGCAACATCAACGCCTGGTTGGGCGCAACCACAGATCAGTATGGAGAAGTGAGTTGATGGGCTTATCTATAAAGCTGATATGGTTCTGATGGCTCTGGTCAGATGACGTACTTGTGTATCGTGTAGCAGCTCTAAACCAGACAGATAATGTCGTTTGTTCTCACGCTTGCCTTGCAGGCCACCGTGAGCTGCAGCAACGTCCAGAGCCTCCCGGAAATCACCTTCACCATCAACGGCTACAGCTTCACCATCCCGCCCTCATCCTTCATCTCTCAGGTCAGCACATTGTGCAATACGTTATCATATGGTCCATGTGGTCAGCAGGGAACTCGCCACAAGTTGGAGGTGTTATGGTGGTTCCTCGCATCAGTGATATTATGCATCCTTGTTTACATGAGGTTGGGAAAAAAAACAAAGTTAAATTCAGCATATATAAATAAATAACGATCTTGTGTTTGTTTCTTTCAGAGCTACGGTTCCTGCACAACAGGCTTCAGTGGTAGTGGTGATTCACTGT
Source organism: Brachyhypopomus gauderio (assembly GCF_052324685.1). Taxonomy (NCBI): domain Eukaryota; kingdom Metazoa; phylum Chordata; class Actinopteri; order Gymnotiformes; family Hypopomidae; genus Brachyhypopomus; species Brachyhypopomus gauderio. The sequence continues at coordinate 30,268,966 of NC_135214.1, read as the reverse complement.
GGATCCTGGGAGATGTCTTCATTAGAAACTACTATACCATCTTTAACAGAGCAAACAATAGTGTAGGCTTGGCTCAGCTTGCTTGAGAGCAGAATACAAAATGTGATCATTTTTCAATCTCCAATAATTTGCTTTTATCATTAATTACCTGTAACAATTGGAAGAAGACTATTCAGTAGTCATACTGAATATTACTGTGTTATTAGAGGACAGCAACTGCACACTGTTAACCTAGATTCTTATTTCAGATTCTAATATGTAGGGCCTTTGATATATAGAAATAAATGGAAGTTGATTCTTATACGTCATCAATAAAAATGTAAAGGATTTTAACATGATTCCACTACTTTCTTAATACACCCCTTTACCACCTTATTCAAAGCACAATTGTCACTGGAGTAGAAGTGGAGGAGGAAGTTCCAACTGAATAGTTTAACGAGACCAGTGATAACGAACATAAAATTGTACTAACGAGAACTAAAGAAGGGCAGTGTCACAGGAACAATGATTGACAACAGTCAAACAAACCAAAAGGGCTTTTGAAGGAAATAACACAGTAACTCCGCACAGGTGGTGCAGTGAAGGAGGCAAAACGTGCACCACCTGAATGGGGCACGGGCATGAAACCAAAACACACACACAAATAACAGATCAAAAATACACAAATAGCCACAATACCACCGCTGTCTGACAGAGGCCACAGGCAAGGGGGCCCCATCATAAAGAGGTCTTTTACACACTCCTTAATACAGACCTTTTATTTTTAATGCCTGACTTATCGGACTTATCGTGTGTTTAATATGTGGATTTTCAACAATACACACCCAATTCACCTTTTCCAAAATAAAGGAAATTAATTGTTTTTTTCCCATTGGTTTTGCTTTTATATTCAATATTAGTGCATTGTCTGGACAGGGTGGAGTTGTTGCATCATTTTAATTTTCGTACTTGTGCCCACTGTCAGGGTTGGACCCAGGACAGGTCCTCCGGTCGCCACAAGGAGGAGCCCGCGAGCTAGACCTGGGGGCAATCAGGCACAATAGGCTGCAGGTGTTTGCAGCCTACTTAAGGCGAGCAACTTCAGCAGTCCTTTGCTGAAGTTGTTAGTCGTATTCACGCTCGCAGCCTAAGCCAGTTACTCTTGCCTTTGTGCAGTTACTACGTCTCTCTGTTTATTTCTGTTTCTCCCCTGAGTGTTCTCAGGTTTTGTCTCTCGTACGTTCTGTTTGTTTCTTCCCTCTCTGTTCTATGTCGGTTTGTCTACCAGTGTTCTGGTGGACAGGCTGACAGGTAATCTGGTAGAAGCTTAGGTCTTGCCTACCTAAGCTTCATCTATTTTTTTCTCCTTTTGACATGTTGAGCCGTTCTCCATGTGAATTTCGTTTTGCCATTTTTTCTTAAGACGCGTTGTATTCCCTTCCGCGTGTTTTTGTTTGTTTACTTACCTAGTCTATACTCACGTCGAGTTTCTCCGTGTAGTTCTTCTGTTGTTCCCTCTGGGTTTTTTGTTTTCGTTTTCCCGCGGTCGCGGAGGTTTCAGTTTGGCTGTTTTTTGCCTTTTGCTTTTAGTGGGTTTGCACTTGAGTCCTACACTCCTCGAAACCAGCGCGACACCACCGTGTTCGGGGGTGCTGCGTTACACCCACAGGCTTCACATGATCGCAATCTGTCCCTGGTATCACAACCACAATCCGTCCCTGGCATCACGACCACAATCGGTCCGTGGCATCACGACCACAATCCGCTCCTGGTATCACAACCACAATCCGTCCCTGGTATCACAACCACAATCGGTCCGTGGCATCACGACCACAATCCGCTCCTGGCATCACAACCACAATTGGTCCCTGGCATCACGACCACAATCGGTCCCTGGCATCACAATCATAATTGGTCCCTGGCATCACGATCACAATTGGTCGCTGGCATCACAACCACAATTGGTCCATGACATCACGATCACAATCGGTCCCTGGCATCAGGACCACAATCGGTCCCTGGCATGCTATTGTGGTAGATACACTCAAGCATATTTGGTTTTCAGTGTCACAATGTGACGCTGGGCGGCGGTAGACGGACGAGACACAGAATCCGTACTTTAGTGGCAAACGTCACTTTAATCAACATATAGATATTGCGCAATAGCGCACGGAGAACAGAGATACACACACAACGTGTAGACTGTAGACAACGACGAGCACAGGACACTGCGCGAGCGCACATTAAATAGACAAACCACATTAACCCCAGGTGATTACGAGACGATTCACAGGTGAGACGGATTATCACATGACATAGCTATCACCACGAAATATCCACAGACGCAGACGATGCACGTAGACTACGTAAACACACGCCCAAAAGGGAGGGGCCGGGGTCCTCAACGTGACAGACGCCCCCTCCAAGGGCACTACCCGTCCCGGGGTGCCAACAGGACCGAGTGCCCCGAACCCACGACGATGGGCGGATCCGACGCGCTCAGTCCTGCGTCTGGGAGGTGACTGCCCTTGGCGAAGCGTCCATCACGAATCGCCTAGCACACCCTCCCTGGGAAGACGGGGGAAAAGACGTTAAACACATTCAACGGCACATTCACAAATACACAAACAGGCACGCTCACACACAGAGGAATAAACGGGAAAAGGGGATTTGACACACAGACGGGAAAACTCACAAACATTGGGACTGACAAACAAGAAACAGGCACCAGGCTTCGCGCCAGGAGGAGCGCGAGCAGAGGAGAGAGATCCGGCGCTGCTGGTGCTGCATTGGGCAGTCCTCCTCCTGCTTTCGCTGCGTTCCCTCCACCGGGTGCAGCGCGGCAGGCTGACGAGCCCGGTGCGGCGCGGCGGGCTGACGCGCCAGGTGCGGCGCGGCGGGCTGACGCGCCCGGTGCGGCGCGGCGGGGTGACGCGCCAGGTGCGGCGCGGCGGGCTGACGAGCCCGGTGCGGCGCGGCGGGCTGGCGCGCCGGGCTGGCGCGCCCGGTGCGGCGCGGCGGGCTGACGTGCCCGGAGCCGCGCGGCGGTTGTACGCGCCCCCTGCAGCGCGGCGGACGGACTCTCCCCTCGGCTGGCCCTCTGGGATGTCCACCTCCATTTCCACCGTCTCGCTGCCACGGCTCCATTCCATGGGCTGCTCCGGGCTGCCACCCCGGGAGCACTCCATGCTCTCTCCTCCTGAGCGATCCGCGGACGGGGTCCATCTCCCCTTCACAGTCCCCGCAGAACACTCAGAGGAGGGTGGACCGTCCTCCTCCTCCGAGCACAGTTCGCTGTCCGTGTACTCAGAGACGCCTGAGTACACGGACAGAGGACGGTCGTCCTCCTCCCCGCCCTCTATGACGGAAGAGGGACCTACGGGCGGAGGGGGATAGTCCTCTTCCTCGGACTCCTCCTCCTCCTCCTCCCCGTAGTCTACGGTGGAAGCGTCGTCGAGCGACGGGGGGTAGTCCACTCCCTCTCCACCGTAGTCCACGGTGGACGCGTCGTCGAGCGAGGGGAGGTAGTCCACTCCCTCTCCACCGTAGTCCACGGTGGACGCGTCGTCGAGCAACGGGGGGTAGTCCACTCCCTCTCCACCGTAGTCCACGGTGGACGCGTCGTCGAGCGAGGGGAGGTAGTCCACTCCCTCTCCACCGTAGTCCACGGTGGACGCGTCGTCGAGCGACGGGGGGTAGTCCACTCCCTCTCCACCGTAGTCCACGGTGGACGCGTCGTCGAGCGAGGGGAGGTAGTCCACTCCCTCTCCACCGTAGTCCACGGTGGACGCGTCGTCGAGCGACGGGGGGTAGTCCACTCCCTCTCCACCGTAGTCCACGGTGGACGTGTCGTCGAGCGAGGGGAGGTAGTCCACTCCCTCTCCACCGTAGTCCACGGTGGACGCGTCGTCGAGCGAGGGGGGGTAGTCCACTCCCTCTCCACCGTAGTCCACGGTGGACGCGTCGTCGAGCGAGGGGGGGGTAGGCGGCTTCCACCTCTTCCTGCTCCTCCCCCTCGCCAGGGGAATCCCCCTCACCGAACTCCTCCTCCGGGGTTGACGCGGTAGCGCTGACGGTGCAGGTGTCTACCCTCTGAGACGAGAGGGCGTGGGGAGGAGACACGTGTCTGTCCAGCCAGCCCCTCACTGCTTCCTGGCGGAACACCACCGCCCATTCGGGGCTGGAGGTCTCCCGAGCCATCTTTAGCAGGGCGGCGCACTGCGGGTCTCGTTCCAGCTGTCCTGGCGTTGGCGCGGCGTCGCGGTGCGGGGGTGTTCCCTCCTCCTCACTGCAGGGAGGGTCCTCCCCGAGCTCGCCCTCTGATGACGTCCCTGTCTCGCCATAGAGCTCGGGGACGCTGACCCGTATAGGCGAAAGCTCACGGGCAGGCGAGGGATGTCTCTCCCGCCACATCCGTGCAGCCGTCTGGCGATACTCCGCTGCCAGCTCGGTTATGGAGGTCTCCCGAGCTGCGCACAGCAGGTACGCGCACTCCGGGTCCTCCCTGAGCTGCGCCAGTGTCGGCGAAACCCCGCGGCGTGGGGAAGAAGACGAAGAGCGGGGATGCCGCTTGTTAGGCTTCTTGCCCTTCTTGGGCTTGCCTTTGTAGCCCGGCATGATGGGTGTCTCTGGTCGGCTCGTCGTTCTGTGACGCTGGGCGGCGGTAGACGGACGAGACACAGAATCCGTACTTTAGTGGCAAACGTCACTTTAATCAACATATAGATATTGCGCAATAGCGCACGGAGAACAGAGATACACACACAACGTGTAGACTGTAGACAACGACGAGCACAGGACACTGCGCGAGCGCACATTAAATAGACAAACCACATTAACCCCAGGTGATTACGAGACGATTCACAGGTGAGACGGATTATCACATGACATAGCTATCACCACGAAATATCCACAGACGCAGACGATGCACGTAGACTACGTAAACACACGCCCAAAAGGGAGGGGCCGGGGTCCTCAACGTGACACACAAAGCAATATCAATCATATACTAAGACCCTAACCTTAACCTTTTGTTAGGAAAAATGTAGATGACCTTGGAAATATATCTAAATGGAAAATACTGATAACACAAAAGCATCAAGGTGTTACATTAAGTTGCCTCCCAGTGTTTAAAAACAAATAAATATCTTGATTAGACCTCATGCTGCACTGTTTTAAACCATTATGATTACTAAAAATTATTATATCATGATTGATAGGGTTACATTTAATATGCATTGACAGTTTTAGTTGTATAAAGGAGTCTTAATAAAACAGTGAAGTCGATTCTAATCCTTTGTGTGTTGGTTATATGTCAATAGGAGGGTATCTGCACTGTGATCACTATCACATTGATATGAGAATGCCAACCACATTGTACCTTACTTATCCTATGCTATAATGGCCTGCATTTTTTATTGAACTATGATTCTGGACACTTCATGTTGTGTCTGGGTCAGCATTAAATATAGTGTTTATTTGTGGTACTGGGTGCCATTGATCAAAGGCAAAACTATATCATGAAGCTGCAGGATAAAGTCTTTCTGGAGGAATACAAGAGGCAAGATCTCTATTCTGCCCAGGTCAGGCTTGCCCAGGCTGGTCAAGAGCCAATCACCAATGAGGCAAATGTTTGTTGTTCTTATATACAGACTTCTGAAAATAAATGGCTATTTCCATTTCAGCATACAGTGGGGAAAATAAGTATTTAGTCAGTCACCAATTGTGCAAGTTCTCCCACTTAAAAAGATGAGAGAGGCCGGTAATTGACATCATAGTTAGACCTCAACTATGAGAGACAAAATGTGAAAAAAAAAATTGAGAAAATCATTTTGTCTGACTTTTAAAGAATTTATTTGCAAATAATGGTGGAAAATAAGTATTTAGTCAATAACAAAAGTTCATCTCAATACTTTGTTGTATATCCTCTGTTGGCAATGACAGAGGTCAAACGTTTTCCGTAAATCTTCACAAGGTTGGCACACACTGTTGCTGGTATGTTGGCCCATTCCTCCAGTGATTTTTTGGGGCTGTCGGCGGGCAACACGTACTTTTAACTCCCTCCAAAGGTTTTCGATGGGGTTGAGATCGGGACACTGGCTAGGCCATTCCAGGACTTTGAAATGTTTCTTACGAAGCCACTCCTTTGTTGCCCTGGCAGTGTGCTTGGGATCACTGTCATGCTGAAAGACCCAGCCACGTTTCATCTTCATTGCCCTTGCTGATGGAAGGAGGTTTGCACCCAAAATCTCACAATACATGGCCCCATTCATTCTTTCATGTACACGGACCAGTCGTCCTGGTCCCTTTGCAGAGAAACAGCCCCAAAGCATGATGTTGCCACCCTCATGCTTCACAGTTGGTATGGTGTTCTTTGGATGCAACTCAGCATTTACTGTCCTCCAAACACGACGAGTTGTGTTCTTACCAAATAGTTCTACTTTGGTTTCATCTGACCATATGACATTCTCCCAATACTCTTCTGGAACTGTGTTGCTGATGGTAGCCTTTGTAACGTTGGTCCCAGCTTTCTGCAGGTCATTCACTAGATCCCCCCCTTGTGGTTCTGGGATTTTTCCTCACCGTTCTTGTGATCATTTTGACCCCACGGGCTGAGATCTTGCGTGGAGCCCCAGATCGAGGGAGATTAGTAGTGGTCTTGTAGGTCTTCCATTTTCTGATTATTGCTCCCACAGTAGATTTCTTCACACCAAGCTGCTTGCCTATTGCAGATTCAGTCTTCCCAGCCTGGTGCAGGTCTACAATTCGGTTTCTGGTGTCCTCCGACAGCTCTTTCGTCTTCACCATAGTGGAGTTTGGAGTGTGAGGACTGTTTGAGGTTGTGGGCAGGTGTCTTTTATACTGTTAACGACTTCAAACAGGTACCATTAATACAGGTAATGAGTGGGGGAAAGAGGAGCCTCTTAAAAAAGAAGTTACAGGCCTGTGACAGCCAGAAATCTTGCTTGTTTGTAGGTGACCAAATACTTATTTTCCACCATTATTTGCAAATAAATTCTTTAAAAGTCAGACAAAATGATTTTCTCAAGTTTTTTTTCACATTTTGTCTCTCATAGTTGAGGTCTACCTATGATGTCAATTACAGGCCTCTCTCATCTTTTTAAGTGGGAGAACTTGCACAATTGGTGACTGACTAAATACTTGTTTTCCCCACTGTATGTATCATGCAGTGGTTTGGATTAAAAAAAGAATGCTTAAAACACCAGCCTGAAACTTTTCTGTCTCTTCCAATCATTTGTCATAAGAAGAATGTGTTTACCAGATGATAACAATAAAAATCTAATAGAGTAAACATTAGTATGATGTGGAATAAAACACTTCTGGTAAACACTTCTGTCTATATTCTTCACTTTCTCAGTTGTCCTACTGTGGTGTGCTCTTCAGTGGCACAGTGGCCACTTTGACACCTTCTGTGTCCCACACAAGTCAGACATCACATAATTTTTGAGTCGGGCTTATGGGACAGTAAGACAGCAGTTATAACTTTCAATGAAACCCACTGTGCTTCTGGGTCAGCTATTGTTTCTGTTATATATTTATATGTGGGACCCAGAGGCTGCTTTCCTTAGAGAACCATTCCAGATCAACCCACAGTATTCCAGCTCTTTCACTGTGCATTTAGTATGACTGTCACGTTGTGGGGGGCCCCTATGGAGTCAAATTAGGGTCTTTAATGGTGACGAAAAAAAAAAATATCGCAAATATAAGATTAGCATTTTGCATTTTACGTTCCTAATTTGTTTCTGCAATACTTTCCCTCTTTTGCGTTTCTTTCTTTTCTTTGCGTTTCACATTTTATGTTGCTGCTTTGTTTCTTTCTTTTCTTTGCGCGTCCCTGCTTTTCTTTGCGTCTCGCATTTTACGTTCATAATTTTTTTTTGCGCTTCTCTCTTTTCTTTGCTCCGGTTTTACCCTCTGTGTGGAGGCCGGGAAAGAGGCGTAGCCATGAGCGAAAGGCGTGCTGTGAACGTTCAGCGTCATCAGTTGAACTGTCACACAGCGCGGCAATTTGGTTACTGGTATCATGGCAGACGGTCGCCCAGCTGGACCACAGGTATATGCGTGCAGACATAGACATCAGGTGCTAAAGCACCACCAACTCTGCCCTTTATCAACGAAAGTGCCCTTTTAAAACTTCGTTTAAAATATATATATATTAATATTATTATTAACATTTTACTGAGGTTGGTTTGAAATGATCTTTTGAAAACCTGAGCGATTAAAAACAATGCCCTGAAATGAGCCACCACCTCGCACACACCCGACCTCTCTCTTCCTTTAACACCAGATGCGCTGCAGCAGCAGTTCAGTTCAGCGAGTGGAAGGAAGCTGAACTGACGCTGAACATTCACAGCACGCCTTTCGCTCTTGGCCACGCCTCTTTCCCCGCCCCCACACAGAGGGTAAAACCGGAGCAAAGAAAAGAGAGAAGCGCAAAAAAAATTATGAACGTAAAATGCGAGACGCAAAGAAAAGCAGTGACGTGCAAACAAAAGAAAGAAATGCAAAAGGGAGAAAGTATTGCAAAAAAAAAGCAGCAACATAAAATGTGAAACGCAAAGAAAAGAAAGAAACGCAAAAGAGGGAAAGTATTGCAGAAACAAAATAGGAACGTAAAATGCAAAATGCTAATCTTATATTTGCGATATTATTATTTTTTCGTCACCATTAAAGACCCTAATTTGACTCCATAGGCCCCCTGCCGGTCGCCCCCGTTTACAGCGGCAGCGGTCCTGTTTTGATCACGTGATGTTAGTCCCTCAGGTGGGCGGGACCCGTGATCTGTCTCACCTGAGGGTCGTTTGTTTGTCTATATATGTCTTGTCTTTGTACCAGTTGACTGCTGGTTATTATTTCCTTAATCTGGAACAATGTCACGGGTTTTTGGTTTGCGCACTTTCTATTAAACCATCCTGTCACGCTTGGCTCCACCCTCCTCCTGTCTGCCACACCTTCTTTGTATTAATCCTGCCTTTATTTGCCTTCGCACCTGTTTCTTGTTTGTTTCATTATTGTTCTGGTATTTAGTTCCTGGTTTTCTGTGTTCTCATGGTGGGTTATTGTGTGTGTTTGTGACCTGGTGGTTTAGTTCTTGTTACTCTTATTGTTAGCCCTAGTTTTGTGTGTAAAAGCCTTGTAAGTATTTGCATTTGTATTTGGTTAGTTTAGTCTCCTTGTCCGTTGTATGTTTTAGCTTTAGTTACTCCTAGTAGTGCATTCCATGTTCGTTCTTATTCTTAGTTTATTCCTGCTGTTTGCTTTGTGATCTGTTACGTTGTCTAACTCTGTCTGTCTTAGCGTTCGTGTCCTCTTAGTCTAAGCTTCTGTGTTTTTGATTCTAGTCCCCGATGGTTTTCCCCCGTGTACAAGTATTAGTGGTCTGGCGTATTTGGTCGTTGTGATTTTGTATATCTTGTTTACTTTAGTCTCTGCTGTGTTTCTCTGTACCTTGTATTATTTCAGAATTCTTATTTTACATAAACGTATTTTCCTTTCATAGTCGCTGTGGTTCGTTGTATTCATTCGTTAGTGTTTCAGTTTAGTTTGGTATGCCTCGTAAGTCGCGCACTCTTCGTGTGGGCGCGGTTTCTTTAAAGTAGACTAGCTCCGCTAAGGTAGCAGTCCACTCTTCACTGCAAATGTGTCTGACCCCGACTCCCACCGCGTTACACATCCTCTTTCCCTGAGACTTATGCCCGGTTCACACTACACGATTTTAGGCTGGTTTTTCAGTCGCCGACTGATCGCAGACAGAAACTGTGGTCGGAGGCAAATCGGCGATCACTCGTCGCTCGCTCAGTCGTGTAGTGTGAACTGCTGAAAGACGCTCGCCGAGCAGTCGCCGACTGGTCGCCGACTCGTCGCAGACGACTGGCAGATATCTAGCATGTTTAATATCTAGCCCAGTCGGCGACTGAGAGTCGGCAGCAGCATCTAGCTACAGCCAATGGGAACGCGGAGAGAGAACCGCGGCACCGCTGAAGAGATCTCTGAAGAATGTAAAAAACTTTCAAGAATACTTTTCAAAACAGTAACCCAGCAAACACACAAAATCCTCACCTTTCTTACAACTTTACTACAACACTGTGTAAGTTATTGTGACAGCACTGGAGAAATAGTGCGATTGATTATATTTATGTTCACTTGGGACTATGGAGTGTTTAAACGGTAAAAAAAATAATAATAACGAAAATGTGGAGTACATGTACATTGTTTTTTTTTTTTCTTCTACGTGGTGTTGCTGGTTCTCGCGAGAGTTTTGTTTTGTGTTCCCGCGTTTTTGGACGGCAGCCAGATGAGTCGGCGATTCCCCAGTCGTGTAATTCGTGAGCCCGCGTCGCCGATCAGTCATGTAGTGTGAAAGCCACAACAACTGAAAGACTCGCTATTACAGCACAACCAGTCGTGTAGTGCGAACGGCACAAAAACCTGACGACTGAAAAGTCGTGTAGTGTGAACCAGGCGGGATTGCTTCCTTTTTAGTTGCTCACCCTGCCCGTCACAATTGGCGCATTTCCACTAGGGCCTGCTTGGCACGGTACGGTTCGATACGGACCGATTCGCAACGGAACTGTACGGTCGCGTTGTGTTTCCATTACAATGGCGGACCAACACAATGTGGGTGGAGTCGCTGTTGGCGCGCGGGTTGTAGTGTCGTGACATCATTTGTATGCGACCACAACACCGGTCGATGCCCCTTAACACATAGCATTATTGTATCTTATTTATCTTTATCTTCATTATTGTATGTGGTTGCTCTAATTATTGATAATAATTTGGTATTACTCAAACAGGCTGAACACACCCTGCATAAAAAGCATCAGTCATACAATCAAATGAAATCAAACTTTATTATGAAATATAGATATCTAAAGTACAACATATGTAAATAATATAGTTATAGTTTAAAAAAGTGCAAAAAGCTAATTACCTAAAAATAACGTATAGCTTTATATGAAATAAATATTTATAGTACTACAAGCAACATTTTGTGTGCTTTTACTGGCGTCTGTCTCGCATGGTTCACAAGTTCGCCAAGCACCCCGAGGAAAGCCCGGTTGAAGGAAACATTTTCCGCCAACTCCGTTCGCCTCGTCAGTGGAAGGGGAATCTTGAACGTAAAAAATAACAAATATTAAACACAAGCATTCCCGTGAAAGCAACAACAATATAGCGTAACTGCACAAAATGTGTAGCACGTCATCGCTGTTCATGCTTTGTTTATGGCTACTGCTAACTAGCAACTAGCAAGGCTAAGAGCTAGCTATTGTACAGTAGTGACTGTGGTGGTAACATTAACTACAAACACAGCTCTAAATTCCTGCGTTTACAATAGATGCGTTCATATTACGTTCATATTACATCTTTTACGAGCCTAGTAAAACTGTGAAATCACAATACACCCACCATTCTCCGTGGCCTCCAGCACCGACGTTGCTGTGTCCAGCACGTTTTCTCTTCCGTTACTGGCTGGCCGGTGACCGTATATGGCATCTATTTGCTGGAACCATTTCCAGTCTTTGCGGTTTGCTCCGCGGCGTCCGTTATGGTCCTTCACCACCCGGTAATCGCGTTAAGCTTTTTTAGCTTGGACCGACCGGCACTGCTGAACGGACCGCTGGTAGCCATGAGTGGCCATTAGCGCGGAAACCTCGCTAAAAACCTTTACATTTCTAGTGGCCCCGTCCAGTTCGCCCTGGATTTTTTGATCGCTGATTATTAACAGAAAGGTTTGTACCTCGGCGTCTGACCAGGGAACAGACTTTGCTCCTTGGGTTTTAAAAATGGCTGAGGAGTCCATAGCATAGCGGAGGAGTCGCTCTCCTGACGCAACCTGTGACGACACTCCCTGGCCAATCAGTGTCATGCTGTTCCTCCACGTCACAGAACTGTACCGCTTCGGAACGGTTAGAACCTCGAGCGAGTCGGTACGAAAATAGTACCCGAAGGGGCCGGCTAACTGGGACCTGGTACTAATGGAAACACTCACAAACCGTCGCGAATCGAACCGTACCACGCCAAGTAGGCCCTAGTGGAAATGCGCCTAATGACACTGGCAGCATGACTGAACTCCGGGGGTTACGACACTGATGGTAATTAGCAACTATTTCTTTGATAAATATGACATGCACAATATGGTAGACCTATTCAGTGGAAATTTCTTGAGTACAACAAATGCAGTTTAGATATTTAAATTTTATTTATTACATGTAGGAGTTATAGTCTCATATAATCTCATATTAAACTAGTGAGAAATGCAGTCCTAAGCTTTACACAAACAGCCTGTGTGGAAATCTTTTGCTAAGATGTTTTTTCTAGGATAGTAATCACCACATAGTAAATTGCTTGCTGTGGTCTAAATCTCTTTTATTCTATTTAATAAGAGGTTTTCTTTTAATTAAATGGCTATTACATTCCCATTATCTTTCAAGTCTGTCTGAACATAAAACTTATTAAAACTTGCTAGACAAGTTACCCAGAGTAAATCAGGTTTGGGCACATTGAGCAACAAATAACCAGTGGAGTCGCTCTTTGTCGGTGGCATCTCGGTGCTAAATCAGATCTTTAGACTGGGCCAGACTGAGGCTCACTTCATGTCCACTACGGTCGCCATCACTGGAACCTTCATGTCTTCTGATGGCACCCTTGGTCTGGCCAACCATCCAGTGCAGCTCATCCAGTTTTACATTTGTTTGTGTTGCTTTTGTCTTGTTTTGTGCAACCCCCCCAGGGGGAGCATGTTCCATCTCATCCACTCTGCTAACTGTGTATCATTATGTCTTTACTTTGCCCTTAAAAATGTTTGAGCTTTCCGCTGTTCTCATTTAAATCCTAATTTTAGGACTTTTAGAACCTTTGTTATGTGCTAAATGTTCTATAGCACTCTCTGAAACCATTTCAAAAAGGCTGTTCCTGCTGTATGTAATGTATCAACATTCCTTATCTCATCTCTGTCTGGAAAATTTTGACGGGTTAGTTTTTAACCCAGATATGTGTTAGTTTGAATTTTATATCGAAATATTTCCATGATGTGTGCCAAAACACCTAAGCCATGTCATGCCCATAACTAAAGTGCCAGCTCTGGTGAGTAAGCAGCTAGAGTAAAACCAAAAATCTGGAGTGGATAAAGTTACTCTGAGGAGTGGACTGAACATGCTGGGAACTGGTTTAATTACAACAAACACCAAAATAAACTACAAAAGGTCATCTTAAAAGCACAAAAAATGGTTTGTGCATAAGGTGGATAAAGTGAACAAACTCAAAACCTGTGAACTAATACATACATTAAGGATACAACAAGCAGCAGTCAAGACATACATAGACATACAAACGACCCTCAGATGTCGTACTCCCTAATGGACCACGCACGCCTGAGGGACGAACATGATGTCATGATGACAGGACAAACGTGAAATATTGCCTCTGCTGATACCATGACAATTACATTACATTTACATGACCATAATCCTACACTTTCTTAGTTATTATCAGTTATAATGCATGGTCATACCATCCAGTTAATGGAATCATCTGTTCACGTGGCACTGTTCAGTTGTTCTCTGATTTAACATTTCATAGGTGGTGAAAAAATCTATAATTAATTGCACTGTGCTCATAAATAACTATAACTATAGTTATAACTATAACTGTTGTATATTAAATCGGTGTAACTGATATCTTCACAGTCAACATTTCAAATGTTTATCGTAAAATGACAGTAGAGTACACTACACTCTCCTGTTTATTCAGTGTGTTGTCTGAATCAGGTCTGACAGCTCCTGAGCTGCACAAGTTGCCATATAGCTCCGATGTTTCTTCAAAGTGCTTGAAGTCCACTGTAGTATAGATAATGCCATTGACCTCTTCAGAAGGCTGTTCCACAACACAAGGAAAATGGGAACAATATTAGGGGTGATAAGTGTTTTGTGATCTATGTGAGATCTATACTCCTGAGCCAAACCCAAGGTCTCAAATGTAACCTTTGTAAAACTTTGAACACCCAGACATTTGTTTGTTTCAATTCAACATCAAAACATTTAAATATTTTGATAAATATTTAAAGTCTAGCATTATTGTGTGTGGTATGATGGTTAAGAACCTTGCCAAACATCTATGTGTAAAGTTTCCACTGTGAGGTGTTTCAAAACAACATGGAGTTGCAAAAGACATGAGAGTGTGACTCAGATGAGGAAGGGCTTACTTGGACAATGTCGGGTGCACTGGAAAATCTTCCACATTTACCTGAGGAAACAAAATCATGCTAGCAAATGGTGGCACAGCTATCAAGAGTGTACCTTTTAGTTTTTTCTTCATTTCTGCCCGTTCTGACTGGTGTTAGGAAAGTTAAATTTTTGGTTTGGCCCATTTTTTGCCCAGTAGTATATTCTGGTACTCACAATCACTGCATGATATTATCTGTTTTGTTTATGGAAAATCTGATCCTGTCCTTACCTTCAGTTTTCCTTTTGTGATAAACCATGCCGAGTATGATGGAGATAATGATTATAACGCCAGACATTGTCCCTAGTATGACCTTCAACCTCCATGATTGACTGATTAAAGAAAAATTTAAGAGTGCAATACTTCAAAATCTCTATACCACAGTTAAAAGCAATGTAATTATAGAAATTAAAGAAATCATATCTCTTCCCACACTTAAACTGAATAACTTTTTAAATATGTGCCAAATGTGACAAATAGACAAACGTGGTAAATATTTGTGGGAGCTAACCTGATCTCCTTATGGTGTTTCTGTAAGATGTGATGCACTGATGTAACAGATGTTGAGAGAGTAGATTGTAAAATGGGCAACGATTTCAACTCTGTGTTTCTGTCTTCATCAATAGACAACACAACAATGCCATGTGGGAAAAGGTGAACAAAATGTCAGCATTAATCAACCTTAAAAAAGGCAAAAAACTCAGCATCTGGTATTTCTTCTGCACACACACAAGGCACGTCACTCAAAGTATAGAAAGAAGTTACACCATATACATATGTAATTGTCACAGAGTGATATAAATGAACCATGACAATGTGATTAGTACCAAAAACTTACCAACTACATTTACCAAAAAATCTTTGTATATGGGGTTTTGTGTCCCATAGACAGCACATCTGTACTTTCCAGTATCGACTGCATACAGATTCCAGATTCTTATATTCAACCTTCCAGGGTATTCATGAGACTCCATTCTGCCTTTGAAGGCACTGTGGGCATATCCTTTGTTGTTCACAAACATTATGCATTCAGACAGAATAAACTTACAGCAATATTTAACAAATGAATTGAAGTATGGATAAAACTCAAAAGTCAGAAGCACTTCACTCGACAGCTGCACATTTAATTGTGCTTTTGCTGGCGTCACACCTGAAAGGAACAGGCGCAGATTAGGATTTTAGTTAGGGATTAGGATGCCTTTTGCAAAAATCAACTAATGTGAACACAAACTCACCACTCTTGAGAAAGACAATGAAAAACAATAAAAGCTTCATGCTGGCTTCTGTGTTCTGAGTAACGAGTCTCACATTTACGAAAACTCAGGTGCTGAAATGAGGAATCAGCAGAGGGAGTGAAATGACAGCGGTGGAAAAAAGCAGCGTTTTGCAAAGCTCTGAGTAATTTATACTTCCTCTCATTGTAGTTCCTTCAATGTTTATTTAAGACATTCTCATTTTTGGAGTTTATTAAGCTGTGCAGACATTTGTGAACATGTCTGCTGCCCATCTTCACTCTTACAGGTGAGTATGGCGCTACTAGTGAAGCTGTTCAGCTGAAGGTTTCCCCAAAGGAATGTGCTGCCATTATGATCAGATCATCATAACAGTCAGCTTGGTCAAAAATACTTGCAAAAAAAAAAAAACATCAGGTACTCAGAGAGCTTAAGTAAAGCAGCTGCAATTTATTTGGTTATAGCTTTATGAGTGCCAAAGCAAAAATGTCTTGGAAAAAACTACTCCATCTGGACTTACAATTTTGGAACCTTATCACAAAATAAAGCCCAACCTTTTAATTCAAATATGACTCAGTCCCATACAGAGAATCAGTACCTAGCCATTATGCTCTACCATACCCTACAGCATACCAAACAAACATATATATATATTTAATTAATTACAGAAACTTTAGTCACCTTTTGATACTTTTTTTTACATAGCAGAATAGTGGAGGCCCAGCGAGATGAATAACTTTAGTTTCAGCTATGACATCCACTACTGTACTGGCTTCACTGATTCTGTAATTGTTCTATACAGAATATACATTAAAAAAGAAAGAAAAAGAAAAAAGGAAAATCATTTGCACATTTCTTCTTCTCCCAGGAGGACGATGCGCTGTGTGGGAGTGTGTGTGGCCAGTGAGGGTGTCCAGTGTGTGTCTCTATTCCTCTGTGAAGGTGATGACGTCATACTGGATACCCTGCTGCTGCATCTGCTCCAGCTGTTCCGGGGTGGCCTCAGTGGCATAGACCGTCTGAGCCTGGGCCATGGCTGCATCGGCCACAGCTGCACGCACACACACACACACACACACACGCTCATTTGTGGAATGTCCCACCTCACAGCCATTTGTGTAGTCTGCAGTCTCAACATGGCTGAGTAGGCTAGGCCACATCACATGATGTGTTGAGCGACGGGGTGATTATATACAAATTCACCTCTTTACAGCCAACACTCATTGAAGCTAAGAGAAAGGTCGTAGGTCATACCGGTGACGGCGGAATGGGCGGCAGCCTCCAAGTCCTCTGGGTTCACGATCTGCTGCTCAGTGCTGATGGGGAAATACTGGATTTGTCCATCATGACTCAGAGCAATCTGAGTGCACACACACACACACACGCGCACGCGCACGCACACACACACACACACACACACACACACACACACACACACACACACACACACACACACACACACACACACACACACAGTAGGTTAGTTACCAGTGTTTGACACATTAAAGAACAACATTTTTAGTCCTGGCTGGTTCTCTTTCGTTAAAGGGTCTTCTATTCACCTGCTGCTCTTGCAGGAAGGAACCGTCGTGCTCATACTGAATATGAGCAATCTGACCATCCTCCATCTGAAAAAGAATGAAAAACTCTTCAAATCTTATTCTCAGAACAACGCTCCAACCTCCAAGTACTTCCTGTCATGTAGGACATTCAGACACTTCTCTTTGTGGATAAGTGGAAGACTGCATTTGTAACCCATCTATGCAGGTTTTACATTTAGGTTTCAAACTTGTGACATTAACAGAAGTAAAGGTTAATCATGTCTTGTGCGCAAGCTGACCTGAATGTGGTTACCATTGGACACTACGACGTACTCCTGCGGGATCAAGTGCTGAACGCCATCCTGCGATATAATATACTGGACCTGAGTGATGGAAGAGAAAGAGCAAGAATTAGCACTCTCACATCAGCCAATTAAAACCTTTCCTGGAGACGACTTAGAGAAGATGGTTCCTTCCCAGAGCTGCTAATCAGAGCTGCTACCACAGAACAGTGTGAATGCTGCTTATGAAGTAAGCACTATGAAGTTTAGTTCATGAAGAAAGTGCTTTTTTTTAAGTGGTTTTGCACCACTGCACGCAAATATTTCTTGCAGCAGCGGGCTCTAATCCTACCCAGGTCTGGCCGGTAAAGAGAGAGACGTACCTCTGTCACCTGGTTATCGGCGGTCATCAAATGCTGGACAGTCTGGCCATCTACTGTGGTGATCTGCTGAATGTATGTAGCCTCCTCCTGAGGCAAAATACATTTATACCGGAGTCAAAAAGAAAGATGTTTAGTGCCAGAAACTGTGTGAATATGCGAATTCAGGCATTTTTAGATGTATTAACTCTTTATACAGATTGGCTATCGTGTGTTCTTCTTACCCGACGATTAAAACCATTAAGGGAGATTACATTAACGGTCCTCCAAACATTAGCTGGCTTAACATATTTAAAGCCCGAGCTGCCCCACTCTTATTATAATGGTTGTGAGGTGTGAGTGGCTGTACCTGGTCAGACAGAGCCTGTTCCTGTGCTACTATTATGTGCTCCTGGCCCAATGCCTGCTGCAATCGTTCTGGACTGATCACTGTCTGACCTGCCTGCAAGGCTGTTTCTCACACACACACACACACACACACACACACACACACACACACACACACACACACACACGTAAACACCCAAACCTTCATCAGGCACAATGCAGTCTGGCCGCAGGTGATCCAGAGGTGTGCACTCACTCTGCAGCGTGGCCAGGGCTTCCTCGTCACTGTTCACTATGATGGTGTGCTGGGAGCTGGGGGTGCGAGGCTTGCGTGGAGGTGGGCCCTGCGTGTGCAGCCTCTCCATGTGGAACTTCAAATGGCCGTTCCGATTAAACCTGGTTGAAACACACGTACACGAGAGGTTGAGAAAAAAATTACTGCATTACAGCGAATGGCCATTATAACGTGCTGTTTGTTCTTTGACATGTTGGGGGCTTTAGGACAGCAAGCACACTAGCCTCCAGCACCTGGTGCGAAGAAGATTCCTAAGATTTATTCCACACCTTCTCATTGCGAAAAAAAAAAAACAAGAGCTCAAATTATTCCTACAGTGGAGTTGGAGAGTATTGGAGGAACTTATATTTTCATACATCATGCAGCATCTCTGATTGCTTTACTAAAACTTCCTCAGAAGTGGTATTACTAAGACTTAAAAATAGACAGTTTGTTCCTTGTTGAGTTCTTAAAAAAACTTCATCTTTTGTTGCTTTTTGGTGTCCAATAGTGAACTGATCGCATCTGGCTCAGTGCTATAGTGTACCCAGCCCCTAAAATACCAACATTACACGATGTCCTCGGTGAATGCATGAGCAAAGCGCACGACACACACACACACACACACACACACACACACACACACACACACACACACACGTACATACATACACACACACACACAGAATTCTGAAACTAGCACATATGAATTGAAACATGTAAGTTTGTGTAACGATGTCAAAGCCTTAGCAACAACAACGCCATCAGATTTGCTGGTGGTAGTCAGGGCATGGTTTGAGGTGATCTCTGTGCAACTCCCAAAGTTTATTGTCTACACGTCCATATGGTAGTCTGCTTTCATGACCATTAGGACCACAGCAGTTAGCATACTGAACTGTCTCTCAGTCAGTCAGCCAGTCATGCTTGTACCACATAACAGAACAATAAAGTGAGTAAAGACCTACTCAGTGTTATCATACAAATAGGGAATAAACAGTAAAGGGGGGTTTTCTCACCTCTGACCACAGACTTCACACGAGAAAGGCTTCTCGTTGGTGTGGGTCATCATATGGCGTCGCAGGTCCTTCTTGTTCTTGGAAGCAAAGCTGCAGTGTGGACACTTGTGAGGCCGGAGATATGCGTGCAAAGCCATGTGAGTCTGGAACAACCATCAAAGCAACCACATCACTCCTGATACAGAGGCAGGCGAGTCACACATCAAGACTTCTAGTTTAAAACCAGCTCTTCTGTTATCCATAACTATTTGGTTTAATCTTTTTTGTAGCTATTATACTATTATAACTATATTATATGCTGCCTTCATACATGGAGAACCAGCCATATTCATACTTTGACTTCGGGCCAAGAGGGAGCGGTGAAGTCGCAGTCAGGACATTTGAATGTGTTGGGGTCCACGTGCGCCCTCTTGTGGTTCTCCATGTCAGAGCGGCCGTGGAAGGACTCCATGCAGACGCGGCAAGAGAAGCGCTTGGCGTTTGGCTGCTGGGACTGGGAGGAGGAGCTTTGTGTGGGAGAAGCCGGGCTCTCGCTGCTCAGCTGGGGGTGGGGAGGAAGTCATATTATAATCACATTTAAAGGAACTTTTAAGAACAGAGAAGGAACAGAGAGAGTTTCAGTAGGAGAGGCTGCCCTGAGTGCCTCCACGTAAACACAGTGCAGAGCAGCTCGTGAGTGGTGTGAGCCTCTCACCTCCACCTGCTGCAGCACTCCATCAGCCAAGCTGGAGCTCAAGTAGAACTTGTCTTTGTGGCTCTTCAGAGGAGCGGGGGCGTCTGAGGAATCAGCGCTCGCCTCCGTGGTCAGAGGGTCAGCCGAGTTCTCCTCCACACTGCCGACAAAGACGAGCGGAAACAGTTGTTAAAGCACCGTGTGAGCGGAAGACCTCAAATCTGAACGATGAGCCACAATCTGGATTGTGCCCGGCTAAAAGGGCGGTGCTGGTTGGTGCTGTAGTGGGAACCGGCTGTACCTGTATGCAGATCCTGTACAGTGGATCTCCTCGGCCGCCTGCTCCACCACGCTAAACTCGCCGCCATTCTCGTAGGCACTGATGGCAATCTGCGTGAACTCCTGGCCTCCCTCGCCTTCCGCCCCCTCCTCGGCCGCAGCCCCCTCCGCCGTCTCAAACGCCTCCCGAACAAGCGTCGTCTCGCCGTTCTCAGACACGTGGAACGTGACCACCTTCTGTGGCTGCGCAGACGAGCTCTGAGCCCCCTGCCCTGCTGTGGGCCATGAGCCAGCATCCAGGGCCTTGCCGTCTGACTTCAACACAGCCACCTGGGGAGAATGATGTTTAATGTTTACATGTGAGAGACACTGGAGGGACGTTCTCACAACTTTCTCACAGCTGGGACAAAACTGTGGCAGAAATATTGCCCAGCACTTTTACTATGTCAGATACAATGCATACCTGTAGGGAGTTTCCTACTAACTCTCGGGCATTGCTCACGTTCAGGAGCAAGTCCAGTGCGTTCTGGGCAGACAGGTCTGATGACTGCGCTACAAGATGCAAGGTAAAACATGAGTGAGCAATAACCATGGGTTAAGTTTATAATATGGAGTAAGCAATTTTGTGCACAATTCCATCCAAACCTTGCTCGTAGATGATGGTGGTGTTCCCCAGTGCATCCTGGGACACGGAGGCATTCCCCAAAGACTCGATGGTTTGCAGATCCAAAGTCTCCGAGACCTGTGGAACGAAACCGGGTCGATCCGTTGACACATGCCTCAAGGCAGAACCAAACCCCTCCGCTACCATCACCACCACCAAAGATCAACCATCTCTGCTACTGAAACATTCCCGCTCGGTCGGGGCACTCACGATGGCTCCCTCCAGGGCCTGGCTCTCGTGCTGCTGCTTGAGCTCCTCGATCTGCTGCAGGGTGAAGAACGGCCTCCGGCGCCGACGCACGGACTCCTCGGGATGAGCCTGGTTCCACTCCTCAAAGGCCTCCGGGTGCCGACACTGCATGTGAAGCCGCAGGTTCTTCCTGTGCTTGGTCATGAAGTGGCACATGTCGCAGGAGAAGGGCTTCTCACCTAAAGGAAGACGTCAAGATGGCGTGATGGGGGCCAGCCAGAGAGCTCATTGTAAAGATTCAGAGTGCAACATGAAACAAAACAGTATTCTGTGTAGATTCTTCATCTCACCAGTGTGTTTGATTGCTATGTGAGACACCAGGAAGTCCTCTTTGCTTGTAGAGTACTTGCAGTAGTCACATTTAAATGGCTTATCGTTGGTATGTGACAGTTGATGGTTCAGGAGTTGCTTCTTATCAGTGCATGTGATCTCACAAAACTCGCACTTAAACCTAACCCCCCAAAAAACTTTCCATTATTATAGTGCTATAAACAATATCAGTGTAAAATCTATGAGAAATAATGTAGGGGAGAGCAACTTACATGCTATTGCCACAGTTTTGGATATGTGTGAGAAGATGCATCTTGAATGTGTAGCGTTTCTTGAAGGATTTCCCACACTGCAAAATTGAGAGGTTAAAAATGATCGTTATTCTATTCCTGGATACAGCTTTCCCATGAGTTCCCTGACTGAGTGATTTCCAACACTGTCCAACAGGGCTGTCCAGCAGGGCTGTCCAGCAGGGCTGTACTCGTGCACATACCTTGTCACACATGTGAGGTTTCTCCGTACTGTGTGTCTTCAAGTGCTGTGTGAGGCGCTTCTGCATGGGGTAGACGCGGTGGCAGATCGGACACGGGAACTCGGACACTTTCGGAATCTGTGGGGCGGCGTCACAAGACTGCTATCGCATGAATAGCTGACACGCGTTCGCCTATTTCGACTTCAAAAGCACGCAAGTTTACTTAAGGACTAAAGGGAATGTCAGGGACTGTCGTGCTGTGCCACTGTGTGTGTGTCCGTGCTGGGAAGGGACACGGGAAGCCTGATGTTTAGGGAACTGGTGCAGATCTGATGTTGATTTTGCGCTAAAGATCGGTACCATGCATTATTACACAATTATAAACTGCCTTGAACTTGATGAAAATCAGAAATAGTAGATCTTACCACATCGGACTTCCTTCTCCTGAGTTGAAAAAGAAAAAGAAACACTGTTTTGTGATGTCAAATTACAAAGTTCCAAGCTCTATTTACACTAGATTTTGAGTCATCTAGAATTTGGAATAAGGAAATCTTACTTGTCTTTGCTGTGAACCGCAGAATGTCGGATCACATCCTTCCTGTAGACACTTGAGTAATCACAGACTTCACACTTATACGGCTTGGTGCCCTGATGGTTGAACATATGCTCCTACAACACATAGCAGAGGGGCTGGCTTCAGGCTCAGTAGGACTTAGTCTCTCCTTGGGAAAAGCAATCACATCAAGACGACGGAATGGTCCTGGCCAGATGTTTATGTGAAAAGGCAGTAGAAGTACCAGATGTTTATGCTCACCTTGAGGGAAGACCAACGTTTGCAGCGGTAGCTGCACTTCAGGCACTTAAAGCGCTCTGGGTCGTTACCCTCATGAGAATCCACATGGAATCTGAGGTCTTCCTGAGATAGGAAGCGTGATCCACAGATCCAACAATTATGAGGTCTTAGCAGAGGCTTGAGGGATTTGTAGTACTTGCTTTAAAAACAAGGAAGAAGACATGTGGTAAGTTAAATCTGAGGAATTGACAGAGGAATTACAATTTAGATGTGAAAAGTACAAAGGAACTTACTTCCGGTTTAGGAACTTTTTATATTTTTTGCGTAGGAAACGTTTTGATGGTCGTCCCCTCTTCCTTGGAAAAAATTCATCATCATCTGGGCCTGTGTTTGAAGATGGATCTTTGTTCTCTGAATCTGATTGGCTGACACCTGGTTCCACAGCACATCCATTGGTTATTGAAGCAGTTCCACTCTCCTGCCCAGAGGAAGTGGCCTCCTCAGGAGCCTGAGACTCCACTGTATTGCTCATTTGAGAGACAGGTGTCACTGCTGATTCAAATCAAGATTAATATGTTTTTATTACCATTCTATCGTCACCATACTTGTGTACAATCTAATTTTATATTTACTACATAATCATGTTGGGTTAAAATTTGCACAATAACAGATAATTTAAGCCAATGCACAATATAACCCAACAATAAAATAACCCAAGTCAAACTTTCACTGAACTTTTTAGAAATAGAGTGAAAATGTACTAGCTGGGTGATTAGAACTTATATAAATTTTTCTATTATATATCATTCTTTCTTTCTTCTGTTTTGCTCTTGCATTAACTAAAGAGCTGTTTGTTGCTTTTGCCTGACCAATCAGACTGAAGGTCTTTGCCATCAGTCTTGTCTTAAACTTATTTTTTTTTCAGTAAACAAATATGCACATATCACAATGTTTTCTTTATGGGATGAATAGTAGTCATGATATTGAGGCACAGAGGAGCATTAGAAATCTGCAATAATGTGCTGTTCTATAACTGACCTGTGTAACTCTGGGGATAGAGAAATTTGCGGGGTGGGCCCACCATCCTGCGAGGCCGTTTCCGTGAGGTAGAGGAGGAAGAGGAAGAGCAGGAGGGAGGAGCTGGCCTATGTACAGATGTTCTGGGCCTCAGCTGCTCATCTGCTGGGTTATAGTCACTGTCCTCTGAAACATGAGACACAAATACAGTGTCAGAACAGTTACGTGTAATAGTTTAAACACAATCAACTGTGTATAGTGTTTGGTGTTCTCTGTAAATACCTGAGCACCTAGGTGTGAAACGAGGGTAATGTCAGCCAGATTCTTAACAAAGGCATCTCTCACCTTCAGGATCGTCGATGGCACCAGCATCCATGATGTCATCTTCTTCTTCTTCTTGTGGCTCTTCTTTCTTCACTTCGGCCAGCTGTCGGGCCAGCGTCTCCGATTTCCTGGGTCGGCCCCGACCTCGTTTTTTGGGGGGTTCGCCTGGGAGACAAGCAGCCCAGTTGTTTAGTACCCGAAGAAACAGAAGTGTGGTTCGCACAGTCTATCCACAAGCACTCCAATAGTCTGACTGATGGATCTGCATAGACTGAAAGTATCTCCAATTTAAAGGCATAGAGGAACATCCTTGCAATTATGGTCCTGTGGTAGGGAACTGGTCTTGTGACCGGAGGGTCGTGGGTTCAATTCCCAGGCCTGAGGCCATGACTGAGGTGCCCTTGAGCAAGGCACCTAACCCCAACTGCTCCCCAGCCGGGCTAGGGCTGCCCACCGCTCTGGGCATGTGTGCACCACAGCCCCCTAGTTAATCACTAGTGTGTGTGTGTGTGTGTGTGTGTGTGTGTTCTAACTGCACAGATGGGTAAATGCGGAGGACAAAATTCGATTGCGTTGAAAAATCATAATTGACAAATACGGCACATTTCACTTTTTTTTAAACGAGATTTCCAATACTTCTCACCTGCAGGCTTAAAGTGCTTGTCTCTCATGTGATTGATAAGCGTGTCTTTGGATACACTTTTATATGGGCACATCTTGCATTTGAACTGCTGCACAATGACCACCTCCATCATCTCCTCGAGCTCGGCCAGGTCCGGCGCCCTTTCCCCGGGCCCCGCTGCCACACCGGACTCTACCACGACAGCATCATCCTCCCCGGGTCCTGCCGACCCCCCAGGCTCGGGCGACCAGCGCCCCGCTGCCTCGGGATCAGGGTTGGAGGAGTACGTCCCGCTGCTACTGATGTACGGCCCCGCCTGGCTCTCGCTGCACTCCATCTGGTCAGGAACACGAGAGTTGCCGCCGTCCGCCGGCCCCTCCCCCGCGCCGCAAGCCCGCTCCGAGGCGGAGACGCGGCCGGGCTCGCCGTCATCCGCGCTGCTGCTGTCGATGTACTGTGAGCGGCGGCCCTCCACCAGGCAGCCATCGCTGCACTCCACCAAGTAGCGCGGGCGGGGACTGCGGGGGCTGCCGCTGCACTCGGCTGCATACCCGCGCAGCGTGACCACCGGGTCGTCGTCGGCGTAGCCGGCGAAGCGGGACTGGCGTGGGGCCTGGTCTGGCTCCGGTCCGGGGAACTCGATGTAGTGCGCCTCGCCCGTCTGGTCCGGGTCGTCCCCGCCTTCGCTGCACTCCACGTAGCGTGAACGCTCCGGCTGGTCCGGCCGGATGCCGCTACTACTACTGCTGCTGCTTCCATCCTCGTGCTCCGGGTAGCCGGAGTGTCCCGGCTGGTCAGGCTGGTCAGGCTCCACATTGCCTTGTAGGCTCTCTGACAGGTCCGCCTGATCCAGGCAGGTGGAGGTGGGCCCGTCGGCCAAGGTCTCGATGGCAATGCGGCTAGACAATGCTGAGGAAGACATCTGGGCGACCATCGGTGCTCCTGTGTATGGAAAGAACAATAATATTCATTTGCTACACTGTTTTTCAAAGGAATACTACTGTTCCTTAACAAAGGAATACTACACTGTTCCTTAACTAAAATAGTAAAATCACTTTATGGCTTAAAAAGATTTTCAGTCTTTACAATAGAGAACGTTCAACTGACAAAATGAGATACAAGTACAGACACAAGTAAACAAGGCCACCCAGTAACTAACCATCATCCGGTCCCTGCAGGATCAAATACTGTGTGGTCTCTGCGCTGCCAGCTTCTGCACTTGTAACTGCAATACACCCTATAAAACATTGGTAGAAGTTTATGGTTTATCTCAATTTGGAGAACATATACACGAATATGTCATGGTTATTATACAGATCAGTGCAGTGTCAACTCACTAAACTCCTACATGAGCACACAGTCCTGCTTATTTGTGAAATGAATTAAAAAAAAATATTTCCCACCATTCATTATGTCAGGCCCAATGGTGGACTCGATTATCTTGTCAATGGCAGAGCCCAGGTCTGAAGAGGTGGAGGCTGTTGAGTCAGAAACAATCATCCCTCCCTCAGAAACGGCGCTGGAGTGCACTAGGACCTGAGCAGACTCAGACACCAAGACAGACTGGGTCACAGTGGAGACGCTGGAGACACTGGTTGACTGGGCAACAGAAGACGAATCTGGAAGGTGGACCCCACGCACATCTGTACTGGAGCTTGTTTCAGGGATAAAGACCTATAAACAAAAACAGGCCCATAGTCATGAGAAATAAACACTTATGATCAGGTTGCAAAGAGTTGACACAGGAAACCTGACAAAGGTGCTGATACAATAACCAAGACTGTGTGACTACATATGTTTAATTACCATCAATGAATCTTGATTATAAGTGGACACAGCGACATACAGAAAAGTTTTTAACTTTTCCTACCACAAGGCCTTCTGAGCTCTGTCCAACGTGGCAGTCGGACTCTGGGGCCTGGGCTGGCATGGTTGCCGTGTCACTGCTGTCGGCAGACATGGCCTCTGATGACTCCATGCCCATGCCGCTCTCAGATGGTTCCTCCATCCCCGAATGACCCACATCACTGCTGCTCTCCACTTCAATCTCCTCTGAATCCATCTCAACTCAGGGGGTAAAGCTGGTCTTGTTTGAGCAATGTCTCCACAAGCTAGTTTTAGAGGATGGCCACAGAGAAAAAAAAAAGTTTAGTAGTTTTATGTTTATGGCTATAACTGTGATAAGTATATGGAACTGACATGCAAATTATACATAACATTTATCTCATCTTTTCCTTTAATGATGCACATATATAGCTATGCAGTTGCTAGTTTATAGGCCACAAATCGTTTTTGGTGGAATAGTGGTGACTCTTTAGTGTTCTGCTTGGAATATGTATTGTAATATTCTTCTGCGTATGAATACACTGTTTCATAGCATGAATTAACGGATTTTTTAAATTAACATATATTTAGGACATTTGAGCAAAGCCACAAATGCTGACATTCTACAGTGTACAGTCACTTGATTTCAGAGTTCAAGGACTAGTGGGAGTGGTGGATTATAATATTCAACTGACAGTAAAATGGATGGCAGTCTGTTAAGATAGTTATGAAGTACCCAATATCAGTCAGCAATCACTCGTGTACGGGGTGCGCGATTTAAACATCAGTTTTACTCAGCAACTTGAACAACCACCAGTCGGGATCGTGATGGATACAACACAAAATGGGTCAAATAAGTTGTCATTTATTTAATGAAAGCGAAAATCTCATTAGGTCAACACAATATAATTACTGAAGATTTTCTTTAATAAACAGTTCATCGCAGTCACTAAACACATCGAGCAACCTAATAAAAACACGTTTTATTGCCTTATAACGTGTCGAAATATACCTATACTACCAGCCTGTTACTCAGAGACTACATCTAATTATGAGGTTTACGTTATTAGCTACCTACCAAACTGCTTTGTTTGGTTCAGTTCGTTAAAAACATATGGTTAGCTGGACTCCTATCCTGGCTATGCCTGATTATTAGCTAGCTAGAGAGACCCACCTGCATATATAGATATCAATAAGCATCGTTAAGTACTGTACCGAGTTACCCCAGCACAGGTTAATGTCACACAACACCCTGTCTGGTCTGTTTGAGCCACATACGACGGCTGTCTACAACCAGCACATCATGATTTCGGCCTCACACCATGTAGTTGGGCATGGCATGTAGTGCAAGGACAACCAGAAGGCCGTATTATGGCTTAATACCCTTATAAGGACGAGCGTCGCGTCGTTTAAATGGCTTAATTTAACGAGCGACACACAACTGCAGCCCAGCTACTGATAACGAACGCGTGAGATGATTTAAACAAGACGAGCTGCCCTCCCTCCTGCCTGCTGCGTAGCGCCATTTTCGTGCCTCGCCGAAATTTTCCACTCAGGCAATGTGAAAAACTGCTTTAGGGACCTCGAGGGCCTACACACAGAGACAGACCGCCCCGATTTCGTCCCTGAGAGAAATGAAAGTAAACATTCAGACAAACAATTTACTTCAAAATATTTTTCTTACCGCCAGCACCTTTCTGGTTTGTTTTCCTTGTGGTCGACGCGCTGGTATAAATACGTATTTGTAACTGATACTTGCTAACGCTTTCTAGTCGGGCGCCATCAATATCTCCCTCGCTTCCTGTTTCATCAGACCGGATCCCATTTATTTGAAGGTGAGACGACCAAAACAGTGCTTTCGTATTTGAGTTTAAATGTGTTTAATCATCTAAAGTAAATACGGATTAGATTAAACTAAAGAAAGGATAAATTATTGTAAAAAGATTTAAAATGAGGTTAAACGAAAATAATCATTAAATTACACATTATAAACTGAAGGACTATTATTCTCTAAAAATGATACTCTTTTTGGCGGATTAATATGAGTGTCGAGTATGCGGATAGTTGGATAAAAAATATATCCAGTGTGTATCAAAGATAAGCTGAATGTTAGATATCCTATATAGTTATAGCAATATAACGGAAGACCCATTCCTGTCTTTACCAATACGAAGTCACGATTTCAGTGTATTTCTTAAAAACACAATTTCCAGCGGTCTAGTCATATTTCACGTTTATTTAACAAGCAAAACAATGGACACAATATATTGCAGGCTAACCACCTGCAAGAACTTGGCTTAACACATAGCTAGATTTTTGCAAACTACCTAGCTAGGTATATGTGAAGATGTTAAAACCAAGCAACGAGTTTGCTGTCGACCACATATTAACTCACAAAATAACAAATAGATAACTGAATAAAGGTAGAAAATAACATTATCGATATACAGTCAACAAACACTTAATTGCAACAATAACTAGCTACCTAGCTTACCTCTGTGCACTGGTCACTTTATTAGTTACATATACCATACCTATTTATAGACACTTTTTATGGAGGCATTACATACTGTATCTGTTGGGCATGAACAATTCATCAGCCACCTCCACCCTGTGCGGTTTCTGACCACAGAATCACTGCTGACCAGATTTTATTTGTATGGCAGACCCTTCCCGACAATGCTGAAGATGGTGCACATTTTTCAGACTCAGCAGTGTGTGCTGAGGTTTCTATGTGTGTCTATGTCACTGTGTTGTTGAGAGCAGTCTGCCCTCCTAAAACAGCCAACCAACGATAGTCATGTGTGCAGAAACTGATGACTGCTGAAGGGCTAACACAAACAGCATGGGGACTTAAAACCAAACACCAAGGCCTTGCTGATAAGTCTAGTGTAAGGTGTAGTACTGATGATTCAAGAGTTTTTAATTGTCACATATACAGTTGTAGCAGGTACAAATCAATTGTGAAATTAAAAAGTGACTTTTCCATAGACTATGTAAAGGAACATAAGTAAGTAATATGTAAATAAGTAAATATACATTATATTTCCAAGAAACTAATAACACTAAAAGTACAACATTGAGTAATGTGCATATAACACATTTTTAAAAGTGTGAATAGAAAAGTGAATAAATAGTATCTATATGTTTTATACATTTGCTTTGATCATCATTTTGTGTTAGATGCTGTATTAACATTCAGGTTTCCACTGTAAAATATTACATGGTTTTTACAAAGCTGTTCAAAATGTTAGAAATCAAAAACAGTTTACCAAACAGTGTGTTTGGTAAACTTATAAATGAATCTCAGTTTGATTACATGAACTAGCACCTGTTTTAAGGGTCAGTAACAGGGACAAAAGAAAGATCTTTAAGTTATGTTGTTCACTTGTTGGTCGAGATATGGCTAATTTATTGTAATTTTAAATGGTGTTCAATAAAGTTCTGTTCTTGCTACCACTCTGGAAATTGTGTCTCGTTGCCTGAGGAGTCCCTGATATTTTACATAAAAGAGATCATGGTATCATCTTATAATTGATCATTTTTTTACTTCTTCATGTTTATATGAGTATGCCCAGTGGACTACACAACAGTGGATAATATTACCGGTAATTTTGCAAAGACTTGTAGAGTTATTGCTATCGTGTTTCAACCAGGGTTCAGTTTATTGACCATTAAATTTAAAAATTTCTTTCTAATTTTGTTTTTTTTTTATTTTTCCTTATCCTCACATGACCTACTAATATTTTAATGTATAGGCCTATATGATGTTTGATTTTTACGAAGTGTACTAGTTGGATGATTTTGATCTTGATGTGGCAAATATTTTGTATGGAGTGGTCATTATAGGGTTTATATATCAAACATTAATTTTCTAATACTTCAAATGGTTGATTTGAAACAGTATAAACACTTTCACAAATTGTGTAGCATAAAATAATTCACTTAATCATCCATGAAGATATTACAAATTATTTTATTATTCATATGACAAAATACTAATGATTTGTATAAATAAATTAAACAACTGGGAAACATTCACATGTGCAAATTTTGGCTACAAGGCAATGAAAATACAAACACAAACATTTAACCTCACACATTAAACGATTATAACCTCTTTTGCTGAGTTATCTTTTGCACCAGGCAAAAATCTCTTAATTACAGGGAAACAAGTTTGTTAACGTTACTTAACTTAATGTTACAATATGCATTTTATTAACTGTAAAATGTATTATGTTTTATTCTTTCAGCAATACTGTAACTTTTTTTTTTTATCTCAAAGACAAATATAAATACATAAATATTTGGAATATATTTGCTGTCCCAAACATGTGCTGTCCTGTTGTAATATATAATTTAAAAGTTCAGATTCGTTGGTCAGAACAAGTCAGGAGGTCATATTTCACATATCCAACTCTGTCCACCTGCCGCCTGCTGTTCATTCTCCAGTAAAACTTTTCTCGGCAGAAGTAGAAGTGTCCTGAAATTATACCAATAATCAGAGAGTAGACGCCTTCATTAGTGACTAATAAAAAATGTGGCAGATTGGAAGTCATTTGCAGCCTGATGAAACGGAGCACATTGTCCTTCAGACTATTTGCCTGACAAGAAACATAATCTTACCCTTGTAGATGAATACATCATGGGAATCCACTGGAACCCCACCAAAGACGTCACCGGTGGGCCGAGGGTATCCCTTATCTATCTGCTGAGTTTTCACGTCCAGCCTAAGAGGATAAGGGCCAAGAGTAATTGGGTTCACTTTTTTAGCCAATGTGAATGATATATAAAGCTTTAATATATAAAGCTTTTTAAAATGGTGCAGTTTTTGTTATTTGAGAGCTTACCTCCAGAAATTGTCCCCATTAAACAGGAGCACCTTGGATTTTCCCTTCTGCACGGCTCCCTCCACATTCTGCAAGTCGCTAGGCAAGCCAAGTTTCTGAATTTTTCTTGGCCCCACTACTTGCTTTCCACTGTACACCCAGAACTGAGTGTCTGAGGACAAGAGACAAATTGAAAATTGAGCTGTGAATCTGAATTAGGAAATTATGCCTTTATGACAAATTATCTGACTCAGCTGATACCTGCAAAGAAGTAGATATTTTTGGTGAGTTGGTCCTCAAAAGCAGTGTCAATCTTGGCTGGCAGAGCAGGCCATCTCTCAGAGACCAGGAAAGGGCCTTGGTGCTTCTCTTTAGCATTTTTTGATGACTTCCAGTAGTACCTAATAATGAAGACATGATTCATTTCTTTTTTGCTAAGATATTGTTCATTCATTTTTATGATGATTTTTTTTACATACATTTTCAGCTGAAACCACACTAAATAACTCTTGGACATCAGTAGCATACAAGATACTGTTACTTACCCATCTTTGAAGAAATGAAGAACTCCCTGGATCTCAGTGATTGAGTCAAATTTGTCCAATTGGCATGCATCCACTGAGGGGTCCACGGGCGTGATCACAGGGTCAGTGGGCTCTGGCATTTCATCTGTTGGGTCAGGAATAATGTCCGGGGATGATGTAGTGGTTGAGGACATGGGAGGAGTGGGATCAGGGCCTGTTTTGCGTCCTGTATGGAGCGAAAGATATAAGCACAAAAGTTAGAACAAACATGATTCTTTATTATAGCAAGATGCTTGCAGTTCTCTACAAAATATAGCAATTGAAATATTACACTTTCTCCTTGCTGTGATCTACTTGAAATGTAAAATTAATTCATAATACTTTTAAATATCTAATTAATCAATAATCCTGACACATTAACTGATTGATGATTGACATCATACCATAAAGAGAGTGGATGCCATCAATGTCATCTTTATTCAAAGAGAAATCTGCTACATATTTGTACATGGGAAACATCAAGGCATCCTGAACTTTGGAATGATCCAGACCAAGAGCATGGCCAAACTCGTGGGCTGCCACCAGGAACAGACTGTATCCTGTAAGATAATGGGGATAAAACGAATGGGTACACACAGGTCTACAGTATTTGTCTTGCCTATCTATGTAAGCTGTACTGCCAAGAGGTTAGGTACCATTATCTGGGCAAAATCCCCATTTTGTGTCTTTGTCAAAGCTGCTGGTTGTGGCACACCACAGTTTTCCATCACTGCGACCGTCACTGGTGCAGGAAGTGTATGTGTTCCCCAAGAAGGTGAAAGGGAACTGGCATGGCTCGCCCTCAGAGTTGCCACCAATCACAGCAGTATCTGTGGGCAATGAAACAATGAACATCAACTGAATGCTGGAACGTTTACTATGTGCAACTTGACTTAAAATCTAGTTGATTAAGCTGTTTTGACATGGCTGTTGCATGTGAATTAATGAAAGGGAGCTGGATTAAAGGTCCTCACCCCGGTTAGGACAGAATCCATATTTTTTGTCGGTGTCAAAGTTGGCAGTAGTAGCACACCACCGATACTCATCATTACGTCCTTCAGTGGTGCAGCTACTATATGTTTTCCCCTCAAACACGAATGGGAAGACACACGCTGCACCGTCACTGTTCCCATCAATCGTGAACAAAACTGTGGAGATGGACAGACAAGCTCAGTTACTTCACCACCTTATGTGCACGTAAAAACGGCTTCGGATCTTGGCGTGGTAGCATGGAAGGATGTTAAACTTACGCTCACTAGGACAGAAACCAAATATCTTGTCTTTGTCATAGTTGGCAGTGGTGGCACACCATGGCAAGCCATCACTGCGGCCTTCGGTGATGCAGGTGGAGTAGGACTTCCCCTCAAAAAGGAAAGGGAAGTGACATATGGCACCTTCTGCATTGCCATAACGAGTCATAATATCTGAAAGAAAAACAGGGATCCACGTTTAAACAAAACTTGCCATTTTTACTGGTCTATGCATATATTCATGTACGGTCAAACCTCCAGAGGGAGGTGTTTCTCTAGGATTGACCATTTCTGCATTGCCACATGACTACCATAAGATATGTCACGGTAGCATTTACATTTTGAATATCAAAATTATTTTTACTAAGTGAGAAAATACTCCAGAGTCAATCTTACCTCGTCCTTTGCCAAGGGTCCAGTATTCATCATCATCAAAATGGGCATCTCCCTGTATACCCTCACCTGGGGGATAAGCATGAGCCAGCAGACCATCTTTCCCATCAAATGGATAGGGGTCTCCATGATCTGGGAGAGAAGCACCTGATATTAACACTTTTTCTTAAAGCAGTGCAGGTATCGTGCTATCATGATGGAATGGTAGATGGAATCATGCCAGGACTGCCGAGGTACACAGAACCTCCATACACTCAGGCAAGTTAGAGCTAAAGTGTGCCTAACTGAATACCCATAAAAACAGAATTTGCTCCTGTACTGAATAGACATCATATTTAAAATTTTTGGTTCAGTATGAAAGGGACCCATTCAGTCTGCTCAAATAAATCAGAAGGAACTATTGGCACAAGAAAACAAGCTTTTGAGTTTTAGGTAATTGGTAGAAATATTCATCAACTCATGACCATAACTCACCAGCTTTTCCAAATGAGATCATGATATCGGCAATGTCATCATAGAGACGGGTAAAAGTTAGAGGAGTCACATCACTCCACACCTTGAAGGCTCTGGCAAAGGCATCATCAATAAGGGGGACTTCCATATCTGGAGAGTAATTCAGAATCCTACAGAGGAAAACAATACAGACAAAACAGCTCATGGTTTGCCATTTGCCTTTGAATAAACACTTCTGATCTGTTGTATGATGCTGTCTTGTGTGAGGACTCATTTCAGATTTCTTAGAATAGATTTCTTCTGCAACTGTTGGACTCGTGCTGCAGTATTCTTCTAGCAACAGCAAAATACTGAACAATACTGGTTTAGTTATGGTCTGCTGTTGGTTTCTAAACAAATCACTGTTTCTGTTCATAAATGATCATACGTAGTGTGATACATGTGAGTAGAAACTTCATCTTAACACACACCAGAACAAGTCCAACTTATGAAATAATGATATTTAGTATGATATTTGGTGTAAAAACAGTAAACATAATAAGCCCTAGACACAGAAGTGTTATTCTTACCTGTATGTAATGTCGTTGTGATCCCACTTCAGGTCTCCTGCGAAGGTCTGGTAGTTGCGGACGTCCGGCACCCCACAGCGGGGCTGCTTCATGGCACTGACTGTGGCTTTATCCAGCGTCCCAGTCTCCGCCAGACCAAGCTGATTCTGCAGTTGCTTCAGAGCTTTGGAGGTGGACACTGCTGCCTGCAGTCCACTCTTATCCTGAGTCTCCATGTACCCATAGCGCTTCAGGTAGTCCTGCAGGCAGAAAAAAACAGTTAAACACTTAAATAGGCTCATTAATGTGAATGTTAATGCGGTTCATTTTGAGGCAAAAATAATTCATGAGCCACAACATGTTTCTGAAGAGCCGGGAGGTATTTGACCTTCAGAAAAAGTGGAAAAGAACACGAAAGAAGATGAGAAATACTTACTTTAGCCAACTCCGTATCTGTCATGTTTCTGATTATATCCCCAGGGAAGGTCACAGAGACGGAACGTTTTGGAACTGCTCGGGACCATACACTTAAAGCACAGGTCCCAAGCACCACAAGTGCTACCACACTAATTCTCATAGTGAAAACAAATGCTACTCTGTGAAGGTCTGCACAAACTACTGGTGAAGCTACTAAACTCTCAGGACCAAGTTTTCACGGTGTTCTCTTTGGTCCTCTCCTTTAGGCTGTTCTTGGTTCTTGCTCTGTCTCTTGAGTCTGTGTTTCCATCATATATAGCATAGCCCTAACAAGGGTTAGCTCACTCAGCCCTGCCCACTATCTGTCATTCACTTCATCCCTCCCACATACCCGTGTGTGTGTGTGTGTGTGTGTGTGTGTGTGTGTGTGTGTGTGTGTGTGTGTGTGTGTGTGTGTGTGTGTGGTGAGTGTGTGTGTGACAGAGAGAGAGGCAGGGGGAGGGGGGGCATAATGTTTGCGTGTGATCCATTTATATCTAGAAGGGGGAATTCCATGAGAGGCACTTTGTTACTACAATAGGATGCATTCACACATTAAAGTATTGCTTAATGGCTTTTTTTTATTTCTGACAAAATCTTTCTCTATAATTAAACAATGATGTAGTGAATATTATTCTAATTATCCTAATTATTATCCTATGTTATAATCATAAAATAATAATCTTTATTTGTATAGCACCTTCTTACATAGATGCAATTCAAAGTGCTTTACAGTAAATTTATAGATAATAACAAAAAGATCATGATCAAATTTAGCTTAAAGATATAAAAGTATTGTGACGTTCGTGGGTCGGCGAAGGACGAGACACAGAATCCTTGTTTTTCGACTGACGTCACTTTTAATCTTCACATGAATTGCGCAATAGCGCACGAGTAACACTTAGGCTGTGTTCGAAATAGATTACTACATACTGGATACTGCATACTGGACTCAGTATACACTGGATACTGCATACTGGTCCTCGTAGTAGTATGCAGTACCGTTTCCAGTATACGACAAAAGCAAAGCACACTACGGGGTCACGTGAACGTAGCGTTGCATGATGGGATGCAGTACACCACGAAGATAGCTCTGTTCGCGTACTGGAATATTTTGCGGAAGTAGTAGGTCATCCGGGTATGTTTTGCGTACTGGAAATTTTCATTTTGGTCACATACTGCATACGACATACTGATTTGGGGCTCGATCAGTATGCCAGTAGTATGTAGTAGACTATTTTGAACACAGCCTTAGGCAGACACACACTACGTGTAGACTTAGACAACGACGAGCACAGGACACTGCGCGAGCGAACATTAAATAGACAAACCACATTAGCCCCACGTGATTACGAGACGATTCACAGGTGAGACACATTATTCACACGACATAGCCATCGCCGCGGAGTTCCACTGACGCAGACAAAGCACGTGGACTACGTATATACACGCCCAAAGGGGAGGGGCCGGGGTCCTCAACATGACAATTAACATACTTATTAAAATAAATAGAATAAAACTAACAGAATGTAATTGAATCATAATTAAATAAAATAATTAAATTAAATGCTAAAATCATAGAAATTTCCTAAATAAATGCAGATCTAAACTGGAAGGTTTTGAGGCTCCTCTTGAAGGTGTACAGGGATGAAATGTCTCTGAGCTTCTCGAGAATAGAGTTCCTGAGGACACTATTGTGCAAATTCTAATTATTTTAATAATAATATTTATTAATAATATACTATAATAATATTTACTATATACATAGGAGCAACTATGAACATGATGGAAACCACTGACACAACAAAAAAGAACGTGGGAAATAATGTGGGAGGCAGTATACATTAATATACTAAGAAATTACTAATACAGAGGTTCAGAAACATGGCAATAGTGAATGAAGAACTCACTATACCTTAGTCATTGGTGATCATCACAGTTACCACAGACCCTTCCTGTTTTGATTGTGAAACCCAGTGTTTTCTTGCCTCACTCTTTTCCCAGATGTTTTGGCAAAGCAGGTAAATAATTATAACCACATACCTGTATAATAGAATCTGAATTTTTCCCACTCTGACTATATATAAACTGCAGACTAGTGTTTTTTTTTTCAAAATTATTTTTTTTAACATATTGTAGTGAAGTTGTAGTGAAATTTTGAAATATGTATATATTCCAGTCACAAATTGAAATGAATTTCATAATATGAATGATCTTGCACCAAATGAAGATCTTGCAAGTTACCAGAACAAATTTACAGAAATATATTAGGAATATCCTTTTCCACACTATATTTTTTCTTTAATTCTCTAGTAAATTACATATCATAAGCCTCATGTTCCTATGAAACTGATGCAACGTCCAGCAGTGGCACACTGGCCCTGCTCATTACATAACCAACCTCCACTGGCACACTCTGTAACTAATAGATATTGGACATCTGACACCTAAGACAAGGAAATGTGTAACTAGTAGGAATACGGCATGCCATTGAAGTACTTCAATGATTAAATATATGAATTAATATATTCGGCTTTTCTGTTCACAAGAGTCTTGCTTAGACTTGTCATGGAGATTTGACAGATCGTAAATAAAACAGTTACCAACAAGCTCTGAATCATTTGATCATTTTCTATTGCCTCTAGGAATGTTTCCTCTGTATCTATGACAAGAGCAATACTGTACCAGTCCATATGGGGTTGATGAAGAAAACACAGGAAGCTGTATTGAGGTGTATGTGGTAAGTGTTGTATGAGGGGGAAGGATGACAGGTTCTTGATGTGATAGTGATGTGAAATGGGATGTTGACTAAGATACCAGTGTCACAGGCAAACCAGCCAAAAAACGCAGCGGCGTTTAACATGCCGTATGTTACCACAGGGTACAAAACTGGACTCAAACGTGTAATGATATAAACGTGTTAATGATATAAACTCCATGAACTATATTTCCCCCCGATAGTTCGTGCAGGCCGAAGGAAGGTCCCGCGTGATTGACACAACGTGGCAGCGAAACACCGAAACACTGTTCACCACACTTCAGCTCAGGCAATTTATAGATAATACAGACAATTTATAGATAATAACAAAAAGATCATGATAACATTTAAATAAAAAATTTAGCTTAAAGATATAAAATTATGAATTAACAAATAAAATACTTATTAAAATAAATAGAATAAAACTAACATAGAATGTAATTGAATCATAATTAAATTAAATGCTAAAATCATAGAAATTCCCTAAATAAATGCAGATCTAAACCGGAAGGTTTTGAGGCTCTTCTTGAGGGTGTACAGAAATTAAATGTCTCTGAGCTTCTCGAGAAGAGAGTTCCTGAGGACACTAATGTGCAGATTCTAATTATTTTAATAATTATTATTATTAATAATATACTATAATAATATTTACTATATACATAGGAGCAACTATGAACATGATGGAAACCACTGACACAACAAAAAAGAACGTGGGAAATAATGTGGGAGGCAGTATACATTAATATACTAAGAAATTACTAATACAGAGGTTCAGAAACATGGCAATAGTGAATGAAGAACTCACTATACCTTATTCATTGGTGATCATTACAGTTACCACAGACCCTTCCTGTTTTGATTGTGAAACCCAGTGTTTTCTTGCCTCACTCTTTTCCCAGATGTTTTGGCGAGCAGGTAAATAATTATAACCACATACCTGTATAACAGAATCTGAATTTTCCCCACTCTGACTATATTTAAACCGCAGACTAGTGTTTTTTTTTTTCAAATTTATTTTTTTTAACATATTGTAGTGAAGTTGTAGTGAAATTTTGAAATATGTATATATTCCAGTCACAAACTGAAATGAATTTCATAATATGAATGATCTTGCACCAAATTAAGATCTTGCAAGTTACCAGAACAAATTTACAGAAATATATTAGGAATATCCTTTTCCACACTATCTTTTTTTATTTTATTTACTATCTCTAATAAATTACATATCCTTTCAAATAAATGACTTTATTACATATAACAACATATAAATGTTACAACTTTTAAATTCTGTTAGAGGACTCATTGGATTGCCAGCAGATTTATTTTTTTTTATTAACAATAATAACGTTTTCAAAAAAAAAAACATAAGAGTTCTAATGCAGCTGCTGGACGTCAACATAAGCCTCATGTTCCCATGAAACTGATGCAACGTCCAGCAGTGACACACTAGCCCTGCTCATTACATAACCAACCTCCACTGGCACACTCTGTAACTAATAGATATTGGACATCTGACAGAAATGTGTAACTAGTAGGAATACGGCATGCCATTGAAGTACTTCAATGATTAAATATATGAATTAATATATTCGGCTTTTCTGTTCACAAGAGTCTTGCTTAGACTTGTCATGGAGATTTGACAGATCGTAAATAAAACAGTTACCAACAAGCTCTGAATCATTTGATCATTTCCTATTGCCTCTAGGCATGTTTCCTCTGTATCTATGACAAGAGCAATACTGTACCAGTCCATATGGGGTTGATGATGAAAACACAGGAAGCTGTATTGAGGTGGATGTGGTAAGTGTTGTATGAGGGGGAAGGATGACAGGTTCTTGATGCAGTAGTGATGTGAAATGGGATGTTGACTAAGATACCAGTGCCACAGGCAAACCAGCCAAAAAATTGCTCAAGTGGGACTTTTTGCTCTATTTGCTCAAGTCTAACTACATCATCTGGATCTCTGCATCCGGTTTGCTGCTGTATGTAGAGATCTGCACCAGATTGAACAGGAATGGACATTTTACATCTTTCCAGTTATCCAAAACAAAACACATATTAAGATGTTTTTAAATAGCTTGATTTATACCTCATTTATTGCAGGAAAACTTTCAGCAGTTCCATTTTGTCACTCATGGCTTTGTGTGTGTGTGTGTGATGTTTTATGATTATTTCATTACTAATACTATTAACTACTTTGCAAACAAAATTCTAAACTATCAAGAAAAATGTTGGTGCAACTGCACAATGTCCATAAAGCCAGAATTCTAACAAGGAGATCCTTTTTGTCACTATACGATATTTTATGTGCTGGATTAATGTGTTGGAG
This sequence comes from Brachyhypopomus gauderio, assembly GCF_052324685.1. Classification (NCBI taxonomy): domain Eukaryota; kingdom Metazoa; phylum Chordata; class Actinopteri; order Gymnotiformes; family Hypopomidae; genus Brachyhypopomus; species Brachyhypopomus gauderio. The sequence continues at coordinate 30,228,929 of NC_135214.1, read as the reverse complement.
TACAGTCTCCAACTTCACTAACTAAAGCACAGTGATTCTGTACAACCTGCTCAAGTTTGTCAGACATAAAATTGCTATTTTGGCTATGGAGTGGAAGCTGTGTATACACATAAAATGCTTTCAAAATAATACCCCATTAAATCAATGTCAACTATTTAACAACGCAAAGACATTGTGGTTTTCAAGAGTGTAACAACAGTGTGCACACCCATTCAATGGTCAGATCCAGACACTGACAAAAATGATTAAACATTATTGTTTTATGATTCACCAAACTGCGCTCCTGGTTTTACATTGTTATTGTGGCAAGAATGTGACGTCAGAGGGCAACTCACAATGTTTGCAAACAAAACCTTCTCTGTAGTATTAGATATATAAAGAGAAAGCGAATTATGAATTAGGCTGTTTCATCTTAAGGTATCTTAAACAGCGCTGGTTTTGTACGACTTGGACATTTAGATACAGCCATAGAAAACTTTTTAAAAAGAGAAGAAAGAAATAAAGAATAAAGAAAAATCACATCTGTTGTTGTTTAAGCGCGGCGTCAAGTATTTAACGAACAAGTCTGCTTCATACGTCACGTCGGTTTTGCTGCCCTGCTCTGAACGCCGGACACGCCGCCAAAAACAGCATCTACCGCTGTAAACACATCACATCGTTTGGCGACAGTTAAACCACCCCCTCACTTGGCAGCGGCGTTTAACATGCCGTATGTTACCACAGGGTACAAAACTGGACTCAAACGTATAATGATATAAACGTGTTAATGATATAAACTCCATGAACTATATTTCCCCTCGATAGTTCGTGCAGGCCGAAGGTCCCGTGTGATTGACACAACGTGGCAGCGAAACACCGCCGCTGTTCACCGCACTTCAGCTCAGGCGGTTCGGTTAGGATGCACTTACTGCTCGCAGCACATTTCTTTTACAGGCTGTGGATTGCTGCATTAAATGATTAAGCTTTAAATACTGCAGGCGGAGAAGCGTGGCCGTTAAAGAAGCAGAAACAACAACAGAGACCGACCCGCCCAGGGTCCGGGCCCACTCAGACTCTGAGCCCACTTTGGGATGGTGCCCTCAGAGGCCTGCGCCAGTTTTATAGCAAAACAATACTCACATAAGCCTTTATGTTGCATTTGGCACATGGGTTTGATATTATAAAATGGTTGCGAAACCAAATAAAAATGCAAATTCAATGGTATTGCATTTTACAACAATTTTAATTGGACATAAGGATATATAAGGGACACGTGTGTCTAGACCTCTTTTCTTTATTTTTTGAGCCATATTTTATTTCTGTATTCTGAAAATGAAAAATATAGACCAAGCCACTATGCAAATTTAGAGACATGCCAGATTCAGAACAGGATGTGGTGTAATATATTTCTTTCAACAACAGTATATTCAACAGCAGACATCTTATTGTTGATTTCTTGCAGTTCTGGTGGGAATATTCCTTATTTTGTACATCTGTGGTATTGTGTGTAAAACATATTGGTGTGTTTGACACTGAAACTAGACCAAGTCAAGACCGAGACCAACATAGGGCCACAAATAAGATGAGATAGGTGAGTCAGAAACAGAAAGTTAAGGCCAGAACAACAGCATTTAGTTTACATCTACTTTTATATTTTTTGCATGTGTCAGATGACTCTGGCCTCAGAAATGTTAAGCCCAAACTCAATGTAAAAACATTGAGTTGAGTAAAAAAAAAGCTCAGTAAAAACTGTTTCTAAACATGGTCATTGTGCAAGAGTCTCATGTCATTATTTGTGATTAAATGACAGCAAAGCTATAATGGTCCACACATGGCCAAGTGGGTGATGGGGGACTTCTTTCAGCAGATGATGAAGCCATATAAAAGAGAATACGTGGATGCAGGGCTATTTTTTCCTGACTTCACACTTACCTCAAGACTGGTGGTCAGCAGTGAGTACCCACAGCTTCCTTTGAGAGGCTATCTCAACTGTGTGGTTTGTATGAGTGGGCCTGTATGGAACCAGCATGTAAAAACTTGCTGAATATTTGACAACAGGCTTGTTGTCAACTGCACCCTTCAGCAAGGCAGGGGTGCATGTGTGCAATCCTATTTCAACCACTGCCAGTAACCTAAAAGTGATGAGATCCAGGAAAACGTAAGTGTGTGTGTGTGTGTGTGTGTGTGTGTGTGTGTGTGTGTGTGTGTGTGTGTGTGTGTGTGTGTGTGTGCGCGCGCGCGCGCAAAGGGAAGGAGGATTTTTGCTGTGCGTGTCTAGCAAGTACAAAATTACAATTATTAGCAAAATAACTAGAAGATTATGCACATTCATTGTCACAAATGTGGATTCAACACGGTCATTTACAAACATAATTGAAAGCAAGTATGAGAAACACTTGGATAAATTTTAGGATATAGAAAACATTTCTTATGGCAGTTATTCCTGGAAGGCAATGTGGAAAGTTTGATAGAGGAAATGACATCACCGACCGTGATGTGTGTTCCTATCTTTTCTGCTTTGCTTCTTTCCTGTCATAACAAATTTAATGTAGGCAATGTGGGTAACAATTAAGCAAATGTCATACAGTGTATTTGAAATCCAAATGTGTCAGAAAGCATAACTAACCTAAATAAAGCTAAAACCAAAATAAAAGCCCTCTGTCTGATGACACTGGAAAAATGAGTCAAAGCTCTTGAGTTGCTGGCACTTGAATGACTATACAGTCTGGCCAGAAAGAGCTTCTGCTAAATCTTTTCATAGTGCAACCATGCATATGTATGTATGTATGTGTGCAACTGTGTGTGTGTGTGTGTGTGTGTGTGTGTGTCTGTGTGTGTGTGTGTGTGTGTGTGTGTGTGTGTGTGTGTGTGTGTGTGTGTGTGTGTGTGTGTCTGTGTCTGTGTGTGTGTGCATGTAAGCGTATGCATCTGTTGATGATACCATTGTTGATAGTAAGGGCCTCTCAGGGTCTTTTGGCATGATTGATGATTCAGACTTTATTTAAGAAAGGAAAGGTGCACAGTAACACATCTAGAACCTCTGGAGTACTGAGTAGCATGTTGGTTAATGATGTGAAAATACGGTAGGAAAGTTGTACTGCTGAGGCAGCATTCCATGTTCGTGTTGTCCAACTTCTTCCATCTGTGGTTTGTTCCAGTACCAGTACATTGTCTTGGTTTCTCAAACTTCAATGTAGACCTTGTTAAACTGGGCAGTTAACAAGCTGGCCTGACTATGAGCTGGCATGTCTCTTTTTCTTTGTGCTCATGTGTTTCAGAGCTAGGCAAATTGTAGCATTGTGAGTTGTGCCCAAGGACTTACAGAAGACAGAATATGAAAGGTTAATATGAAGACTGTCCCAGTTGTGGTAGAGGAACTTGGGTCTGTGGCCCATAAGTTGGAGGAGACTCCAATGACAACTTTAAAGTCTCGAAGAGATCAATCCTAGAAACAGAAAGAATATAGTGCTTCAACATGAGGAAAAGAGAATAAAATACACGTATACAAGAATCAAAATGTGGTATTATGTCACAGTCAGACGAACAGCCGCTCAGAGTAATAACAGCAAGGACCAGAGCCGGAGTGGCTAATCGGGAGATTCGGGAGGATTCCCAATGGGCCGGCTCATGTTAATCTCTAGTTTGGGCCGATTGGGAGGGGAAAATAATTTTGGGCCGGATTTGGGCATGAAACTCCTGGGCTGAAAAAGTGTCCCACTCCGGCCCTGGCAAGGACCTAAACACTTCGGTAAGAAAAAAAGTCAAGGAAAAAAATCTAATGTCACTGCAAAACCACAAAGAAACACAAAGCCAAACTAAGTAAGTCTGGTTACCCGCTTGCTTGCAAGGATGAAGGAGAATGTCCCGATGAAGCAGTTTGGTTCTCAGACAGGGTGAAAGGCCAGAACCAGAAGATTGACTCACTCCTGCCTTCAGCTACTTCCACATGGCCTCTGTTGCCAGGCATGAGCTACGCATGGTCTTCAGCATGGACAGTAGTGGAGGCTAGGGGAACATTGCAAAACACACCAGAAAACTTTCAACGAGAACGTTGAAAAGCAGTTAAAGATGGCGGACAAGTGAAACAGTAGTGGTTAGCAGTAAACATTTGCACCCAGAAAGTCTGGTCCAACTGAATGAAAGCTTCTGTGGGTTTGTGTGCTAGACAGTCAGGAATGGGAAAGGGACTGGATGAGGACGCTTTGACATGGGACAGGCTAAGTGTTGTGGTTTGTCACCCAGTGTGGCTGTGAAGTGCAGTGTTGATGATACCACAGGATTTGATTACTCAGGATATAATTACTGTTTATTTTACACAGAACTACGCCTCCAGGTCATGTTATTTTCATGTTTTTTTTCCCGGGTAGGCATTGCCTGACACAGCAATACAGAGCTTTGTGTGGGTGGTGAGTGCAGGTGGAAGTGAAGCTGTGGGTGGATGGGTTCATCTAGGCGTGTGTAAGTAAGATCAGCCAGCAGTGTGTTAGTAAGATCAGCCAGGAGAGTGTAAATAAGATCATTAAAAGGATTATGTAGAAGACTTAATTAAAATTGCACAGTAATTACTGTGAAGTCATATGTAAACACTTGCTACTTGTTTTTCATGAAACAAGATACTATCACAGGAAATGCACGTTTAACAGAAACAAGAGCCTAAAGACTAGGAGAAGATCCAAATGGCCTTCAAATGTAAAGTGGCCTGCCGGTGGAATTTCTCAAGTTTGACGCTCCACACCTACGTCAACAAGAATGCTTGTTCACCTGGGCTCATCTTTGTGTAGAGGGTATTTCCTGCGTCCCACTCATTACAACCTTTTAGAAATGGGACATGCCAAGCAGTTAGTCATCACTGTCTGCTGCTGATTCTGGACCTAGAGGGCAGGAGCACTGCACAGTTTTAATTCATCAGTTTATTTTAGCTGAGTCATGTAGGCTGTGGGAGTGCATAGGAATCAGCCTGTTTTGGCCCCTGAAATGTGGAGTTGCCCATCTCTGCTATATGGTCGCTTCAGATCATTAAAGTCCATATATCTACACACACACACACACACACACACACACACACACACACACACACACACACACACACACACACACACACACACGCTGACATCGCTTAATGTGCTTCCCCAAAACCCCCTTCATGATAGACTGAAAAACAAACATTCCTTTGCTTTAGAAGGGGAACTATGGAGCAGGGGAATTCCTGTCAGACAGAGGTGAGTAAGGACCCAAATCAGTCCAGTCGTGTACACAAGCCTAGACTCGATGGGGTGAGCAATCATCATTTACGTGTGTGCATGTGTGTGTTGTGTGTGTTTGTGTGTGTGGAAGGGTGGGTGGGTAGGGGAGTATGTGTGCGTGGGTGTGTGTGTGTGCGAGTGCTAGCATGCGCTAGTATGTGCGTATGAGCATGTGTGTTTGGAGGCAGGGGCAGAAGGACTTTGATAACAGATCATTTACCTGGAATGCAGCAACAGTCATAGTGCAGCCAGATGTTCCACAAATATTCCACCGCAGGCCACTAAGTGATCAGATAGACCTTACTTCCCTACTGCTCACCTTTACTACTTACATAATAATAATAACTGTCTGATCATGGGTCCATCTGATCATGGGTCCGTCTGATCACGAGTCCGTCTGATCATGGGTCTGTCTGATCATGCAGCAACCAGGATGAGACATGGGCTCCTCATATATGTGGCTCATCTTGTGCTGCTCCTGTGATCTTGGCTGAGGGGAGCACGACCGTCCGTGCCCTTTGCCATCCTGACGGTATGGAGGGAGCAGAAAGATCATGTGACTGACTGTTACTTCTGTATGACAGACGTATCAGGATTTTCATCAAAGAACAGAAAGTCCATTGAGTACCCATTGCCTTGGCAATGAGACCATTACCAAAGCAGCCAGATGTGTGGACACTAGAGGACGATGATGAGGAGGCGATGGTGGACGAGGCACTGGATGTGGAAGCTACTGCTGATCCTAATTTTGTACCATTTGCATCCATTGATCCTCATTTATTAACACAGGCAGAGCTGGTTAGAGGCAGAACTGCTTCAGTCAAGGACATCAAGGGTGCAATCTTGTGCCACCTACAACTAAAATTGCAGTTTTTCGCAGCTGCCATGAAGATTTGAGAAAATACTTTAGCCATGTTGATTCTCTGACATTTTGCTGTGACATCTGTGGATTGTTGTCTCCTCTTGAATGTGACCATGATCCAACAGGATGCTTTATTGACTCATCAGTCTTAAGTTAGTAAGTTTAAAGGTTGTTTTGCTGCACAAAGGTAAAATCTACCCATCCATACCCGTCCATATGAATGACAATATGCGGATGCTGCTGGATCTTTGAGCCATCAGTGACAAACATGGCGAAAAGTTCCAACAAGACATTTGCAATATGGAGAAGTGGTACTGGGGGACTGGAGTCTGTCTATACTGGAGGACTGTTGGACTCTGATCCGTGAGGCATCAGACAGTGACTACAAGCCAAAATCTATGGCAAAACATTTTTAATGTTGCTTCCTGTTGCTGTTAATTAAAACAAAGTACACTGATAGATAATTGACACTAGATACTAGATGTTCAGCACATTAAAATCTATATAAAACACCAAAAATGCATGAAGAAACAAAAATGTTCTCTAATTTTGTATACCAGTAAAAAGTACAATCCTAGCCTAAGAGAGTATAATTACAACAGGATTCAGTTGGAGCTCTGGATGTCAGGATATCTATGGCTATCAGTTGGCAGCATGGTGGCTTGGTGGTTAACATATTTGCCCCTCAGTGCTAGAATCTTTGTTATCCCTGTCTAGATGTGGATAGATTTCCCTAGATATCCCAATCTGGATCGGGTTTACATTTTCTCCCTGTGTCTCCAGTTTCCTCCCACGGTACAAAAACACAGAGCTTAGGTCAGCTGGTTACTCTAAATTGTCCTGTTATGACTGGGTGACAGTGTGTAAGCATGCCTCAATGGATGGTGTTCTGTTCTGGGTGTTTTCCTCTCCTCCTATGTGTCCAGTGCATGCCCTGGGGGATGTGGTTTCCTGTTGAGAGTATTCTGTGTGTGATTGGCTGCTGCTTCTCAGTGGTGTGTGTTGATTGGATGTAAAAGCAGACTGTTGATTGTAAAATGCTGATTTTTTTTCAGCTGAGAAAAACTCAAAGTATGAATAAGTGAAACTATTCCAGTAAGGTTGAATTCCAATTAGTCTTTTTTGTCTAATTGAATGTGCCAGTAAGACCTTTTATCATTTTGGAATTTGAGTGCAATATATGTTTGTCCTGTAGAGGGTACTGTGTCCATTAAAAATGACTATTACTAGTACTGTCTGAAAATTATATTCATGTATAAACCATCACACAAAACTACTTGACTAGATGTTATGTGTGTTTCAAGGCATAATTTACAGGACTATACCAAGTTAGCAGTTTTCTTTATGTGTGTGTATTTGTTTGTGTACATGTGTACAAACATGTATTGAGTATGTTGGGGGTTTAATAGTGCACTGATTACAGAAACAATTTGCTTCACTGACACTAGACATTGCAGTCACAACCAAGGAAGCAAGTTGTTCTACTAGAATGTTGCAAAACTCGCAGTGCAGGTTTGTGTTGTCACTGCCAATGTCACCACCAATCACTAAGAAATACATTTAATAAAGGACAAAGGACTTTCTTTCCTTCTTTCCTACACTGTTTTATAACCTTCGTCAGTGGCCATTATCTGACCATAACACATCTGGTGGACACATACATATGACCACTCGGAATCCAGCACTGACACTGATGTGTGAAATGTCCAGTCACACTCCTGACCCTGGTTAACTTATACCAGGTTAATATGTTTACCCATGCCACTATCATGTCAGTGTTAGTTCCATACTGAGAATGGTCAGCCAGGAGTGGTCCTGAGACTTGATGAATGTTTTATCTATATATATTAACTTCTACAGCAATGAGTAATGCTGGACTCAAGAGAGCTAACTGTGTACTGTAACAACAAACCATTTATAACAAAATAATTCAATCTAAAACCATTTCAAATAAAGCAGGGATCAGTCATGTATACCTCAAGTGATTAGCAATGCTTTCACCCTTGAGGATAACAGTTGGTAATTATACCCTTCTAATCCACACCTCTCTGAAAAGCGTAAATAATGGTACAAGGCAGGTGAATTAGGCTGGGAAGCGTATGTCACTGTTGTGAAACTGCCTTTCACAATGAGTCAGGGGCTCAGTGTGTCAGGGGCTCAGTGTGTTCTTTATAGTGTGTTTGCCCATTTACGGAAAATTCAGGGGGCAAGAGAGGGGTGCAAGTGTGGGAGAAGTGGCTCAGACTTTACATTCTCCCACGGACCCCGTGGCAAGATGATTAACCTGTCGATCATGACTAACCCTTGCTATAGCCAAGGCTGATGCATAAGTGTTTCACAACAGTCTTGCAGTCATAGTCTAGATTCAAAAATAACAAGTAATGGTACAGGAGATTAATGTAAATACAACATACAGAAGTTTTTTTGTGTAATAGTATACTGGATGTTGTTCAAGCAGTGTAACTGGTAATACTCTGAACAGTGATATTTTAAAGATAAAAGCACATAGCCTAACAGCAGCAGTCTAGTAGATTTGTATCTTAAAATTTTGCTTCCTTTTTCGGCAGTAGGTACATGTAGGTCATTTTCGATTTATGAGGCTCATCGCTAGAGGTCAGGTGCTGTTTTATATCTGGTGGAAAATGTTCTGATTCTCTTTGGCCTGGGATGTCTAAATCTTCAAAATGCTAAACACTTTCATTCGCTCCCTTTGTTGAGCCTGGGTAAGGGAACCCAGAAAACCTCCTTTTGCACTAGAACAACAGGGGATTTATCCTGCTTTGGCACAGCACATTAAGAGTACCTGGTGGGTGGTGAGGGTAGGAGTCTGCCTAACCTGGGCAGCAGGACTCTCATAACAGGATGCAGGGTTGCCAACTTTTGACGTTCGTTTGGAGTGAGATTTTAACCTGGTGCCGGTGGTGAGTGTATTTTGTTGAGCGGGGGGGTGGCGAACGAAAGTTGTTGAACGAGGGGGGGGGGGGGGGTGTGGCGAACATAAAATGGACACAGATTCAGTGTGTCGCTGAGGGCGTGTGAAAATGGTCAAATGCGTGTGTCTCACGCTCAATGCGTGAGAGTTGGCAACCCTGCAGGATGTGGTGTTGTTTGTGAGAGCATTCTGTTCCACTTTCATAATCAATCACAGGGGCAATTGTTCTGCAGTTTGCACTGAAAAAGAGAAACCCTTCACTTGCAGTAAAGCGTTTGTTAAGAAATTCATTCCAAATCCCTGTTAGAAACAGAATATAGCAGCTCAGCAAAGTTTCTACTCAGCATTTTTCGACTTTGCAAAAATGTGGTATATATGCCTGACTTTTATTTTATTTTATTTAAGCTTTGCCCCTAGCAAACCAGCATCTGTGCTCAGTTCCTTGTCTAAGGCCACCCTTAATATATGTGTTCAGTGTGAAAAGCTTGGCATTCTAAGGAGAGCATGAAGTCACAGCCCTGGTGCTGCCTGTGGTGCACTGTCTGTCTACTTTAGCCTCCTTCATGTCCAGTGACCCAAAACTGTGCTAGAGTGGGCCGCCTCTCCATGACTGATGAGAGGCAATGCCTGCAATAGGAGTCAGGCTAAGGTCCGTGTGGGGATGCTTCTCAGGACGTTGCACCACATGGGCCCAAACCTCTGATCCAGTTTCAAAGGAGAACAAAAAACCAGGAACTGTGAGGAGGAGCCCGTCTGGTTAGATCACGCCCCAGATACCCGCTAGCTAACTCTGTTGCAAGCTGCTGTGGTACTGAACCCATGTGGTTAATTACGTGGTTTATTAATATGTTATCATGTTAGAATTTGCAGGTTTTTCACAGGTAAAAACAAAACTCATCACTCATCTTTTTATATGGATGATACTATGTATATGTCTCTATGGTCATTTTATGTTGTATGTGCACTTACCTTTTTATTATTACTATTATCTATTGTACAGTGTCATTGGCTCACTTTAAAGGAGCTTTCAAATAAAATATATTATTATTATTATTATTATTATTATTATTATTAAAATCAAGGGACTGGGGGCCTGTGTAGATCTTTCATCTATACTGTAGTTTGAAGTAAATGAAAATCCCTGTGATAAATAATTCACTTGGAAAAAAATTACTGGGAACCATAACATACAGTATATAAAACAATGAGGATGGTAATATTAATAATGCTTTTGCTCTCAATTTACTATTTCAAATTTGTTACTGTTAACATTAATATTAACTATTCCAATAAAGGATTTGCAATGAAACAACACTGAGAGATAGCTAATTATTGTGAAATACTGCTCAGCACAGATGAAGATATACAAACACGTCCACTAGAAATTTGAATATGTGAAATCTTCAAGTAGTCCTAATAAGGTGAGATACCCCTCGCTGCAGAAGCAAAAATCCAGGGGGTGGAGCTGGATCTAGATCCAACTCCTCCCACCGTGGTGTTTTCATTGGTCTGAAGTAATTGCACTACGCAGGAGGAGTTGTATCACAGCAATTCCAAATCACTGTTGCCATCCTAAATTGCTATTCTTATTTACTCACTTGCCGTTCATTCGTGAACAATCACAAATGTGAAAGTAAATTCATAATAAAGCAATTTTCATCTTGCTAATTCTAGTTTCCTTTGGTTATTATACAAAATCTGACTGTTTCTATTTGCACGAACAATCTAGGTGTCTAAGTTAGTGACGATAAAAACTGATGTTAGAAGATGTACAGATGTATTAAATACTTATGTATGTTGTGTTCTTCATATTGGACATAAATTGTTAAATTAATTAGTGTTGGACACTTCGAGGGGGATTATTCAGTAGTGCGTGCATGTAACGGCCATGATCCGCATAAACCAGTTCACTGAAAAACTTCACAACAACTAATATAATGCTATTTATATTTTTCCCATCCATCTATGCATATCACTGTTTTGAAAAAAGGACATACACTTTCAGTTGTGCAGTGCACTACATGTTGCAGTAAATACCACTGTCCATTCTGCACACCTGAAGTGTACCCTCCTAACGAAAAAAGTAATTTTTATTAGGCCTAAAGGTAAAAAAAAATGAAATAGTACATATTTAAGAAATGTACTGTACTTTATTATGTTGGCAATGACAGATCAGTATTCCTGTCCAGTTTTACGTTTTCTTGTAAAGTTAAAAAACGTGTATTGTGTTATTTAAATAACAGTCTTAAGGGTGAATTTATTGGATTTATATTTCCTGGTCGGAAAACGTAAGCGACACGTAGGAGTGTCGCTTACGTTTTCCGACCAGGAAATCACGAGGTGTAATCTGAATTAGCACAGTACATCATACAAGCAACGCAATGGCAAAACAAAGTATTGGTCCTGTCTTTGTGTCTCCATTGAGCTGGGAGACATGTAAACATTATCCTTACTCAGAGATACTCTTCCTTACTTTTATCATGGCAATGTGCATTTTACATATACCACATCATTGAAATACTCTGTAAATAAATGTCATCTGACTTTATAACCTCTTAATCATCAGCTCTCTGAATGTAAATGCTTCTGCGTATGATGAAAAATGTCACAACCAAATTTGCCTTTGTTTCACGCACATATGGATTCCATCCTGAAATTATGGTATGAAGACCATCACTGTTTATTATGTTTATCATATAGAGCTCCTATATAATCTAAATCCATGCCATAGTTAGTTATTCTATTTTCATCTAGATTAATTTGCTTGGTGCTTGACAGTTTTCATCAGTAATAGTGTCTTTCTTTCAGATACCACAACAGGGCGCTATAGAGAAGGATGTTGTGTTTTTTGCCTCTGGGAAAATCTCTATGAACATCTACCTGGAGAAAACGCGTTACCAGCTAGGTATACACTATTCAAGGACACAATGATTGATTTAGGAGACTAACATAATGCCTTTTATAATATGCTGAATTGCAATCTGTTTAAAACTGTATAATTATTTCTCAGTTATGTTCATTTAAAAAATCTATAATTTCAGCCAAATTATCAGGGAAAATGGTCTTAAAGATAAATAATAATTATGTTTCCAAACAGGAGAAGATTTGGTAATCAGAGGTGAAATTGTCAACAGTTCAACCAGAAAGATCATCCCCAAATATGAAATCTATCAAACGAGTAGCTTTTTTTGCAGAAGCAAAAGTCCAGGGGGCGGAGCTGGATCTAGCTGGATCTACCTGGATTTATATTTCCTGGTCGGAAAACGTAAGCGACACTCCTACGTGTCGCTTACGTTTTCCGACCAGGAAATATAAATCCAGGTAGATCCAGCTAGATCCAGCTCCGCCCCCTGGACTTATGCTTCTGCAGCGACGGGTACTTGGAGATTGGGATAAAGTAGCAACATAACATGAACGACAAACAGGACTTGAAATAATACGAGAGCTCTTGCGACAAAAGAAGCATTTACATTCAGAGAGCTGATGATTAAGAGGTTATAAAGTCAGATGACATTTATTTACAGAGTATTTCAATGATGTGGTATATGTAAAATGCACATTGCCATGATAAAAGTAAGGAAGAGTATCTCTGAGTAAGGATAACGTTTACATGTCTCCCAGCTCAATGGAGACACAAAGACAGGACCAATACTTTGTTTTGCCATTGCGTTGCTTGTATGATGTACTGTGCTAATTCAGATTACACCTCGTGAGCCAGAATAATCTCACATGTGGATGAAGAGTGGTGTACATACCTTACAGGTATTTTAAGCATGCTTGTTTCCGAAGTGAAACTGGTTTGTGTGGCTTTGCAAATCGAGTCTTTGTCGTCATTTACCCAGTCAGTTAAGAACACTATTAGTTCAGTTCTACTCCACGAGTCTGTAATTGATAAACGAGATGACCATTAAGGACTTCTCTATCGAGTACAATGCCATAAACGAGCGTAACACGTTCAGCAATGGGGACGTTTTGACAGGTCAGGTGATTGTTGAAGTATCGAAGAAAACAACGATCAAGTCACTGTCCGTCAAGGCGAAAGGGAAGGCCAATGTGATGTGGACAGAAAGATACGGACAAACGACTGTGATATACAGGGATAAAGAGAAGTACTTCTCTCAGACACAGTCTATTCTACCAAATGTCAGCCAGGATGGTAATGTACCAAATTATAAATATACTATATTAATATTGAGAATCATGTTTACACGATCATTTTATATTTCCAGTGGTTGATAAACAATTTTGTTTCATTTGTTTGTTGTACATAACTTTAAACTTCTGTGATAATTAATTCACTGCTCTTACTGTCTTATGATCATGTGTGTATTTGTGGTTGTCACTGTGTAGACTCTTTCACTGTTACACCTGGGAGACACGTGTTCCCTTTTGTGGTTCAAATTCCTTCACAGTAAGTCACATTCCTTTCTCCTCTTTATAGCAAAGTAGTCATATCAGATTTTGTCGAGTTTACACTTTGGATCGGACAGTTGCTGTCTGAATTGCATATCACTCCATACGTTTTTCACAATCCTTTTAAAATGAATTAATAATTTCCCTGAAAGTAGGACCATTAATAGTTATTCTTACTCACCCTTTCAATTTCAGTGACATGCCAACATCTTACAAAGGTGAAAATGGCAAAGTTAGGTATGTTCTGGTGGCACAGTTAAAGAGATCCCTGCGTATGATGAAAAATGTCACAACCAAATTTGCCTTTGTTTCACGCACATATGGATTCCATCCTGAAATTATGGTATGAAGACCATCACTGTTTATTATGTTTATCATATAGAGCTCCTATATAATCTAAATCCATGCCATAGTTAGTTATTCTATTTTCATCTAGATTAATTTGCTTGGTGCTTGACAGTTTTCATCAGTAATAGTGTCTTTCTTTCAGATACCACAACATGGCGCTATAGAGAAGGATGTTGTGTTTTTTGCCTCTGGGAAAATCTCTATGAACATCTACCTGGAGAAAACGCGTTACCAGCTAGGTATACACTATTCAAGGACACAATGATTGATTTAGGAGACTAACATAATGCCTTTTATAATATGCTGAATTGCAATCTGTTTAAAACTGTATAATTATTTCTCAGTTATGTTCATTTAAAAAATCTATAATTGCAGCCAAATTATCAGGGAAAATGGTTTTAAAGATAAATAATAATTATGTTTCCAAACAGGAGAAGATTTGGTAATCAGAGGTGAAATTGTCAACAGTTCAACCAGAAAGATCATCCCCAAATATGAAATCTATCAAAAGAGTAGCTTTTTTGCCCAAGGGAAGAGGCGCCTCCATATCTCAATGATGCTGAAGGAGAAAGACACTCCTTTATCCTCTTCCACCAGACAGACTGTGTGCAAAGTACTGACTGTTCCCCCAGGAATCACGCCTTCCATCCTCAACTGTCGCATCCTGAAAGTGGAGTACAGACTGAAGGTACGTGGTCATGACATGTGATAACAGTGTGAGCACCATCTGAGGGCATTACTGCCACTGGTTCAGTCAGAGTAATATAACTCCATGAGTAGCAACAGTGTGAGAAAATAAATATACTTAAATGTCCAACATCCATGCCACGGCTGTGATAGCCCAGGTGATGGAGTATAACGTGATCTCAACCTACATTCCCTGAAACTCAGTTCATGCTGAATTTTGCAGGTCATCCTTGATGTGTCCTTTACCAAAAACCCAGTGATTAAGTTTCCAGTTATTTTCCTGCCTCCCAGTGATGGAGGTGGGGCAAAAGCGCTGGAGGCAGATCAACACCACAAACCCAGTTGAACCAAATAAAGCAAGCAAAAGGACCCCTAAATAGGGCCCCTAAATAAGGCCCCTAAATACGGACCATAATCTTGTCTGTTGTAACTTGATGGCCATTAAACTTCTGGATTAAATGTTTATAATTTTATATGCAGAAATTAGAACAGGACCAGACTGAAATATGACAAATGTTAACATATACTATGTAAAACATGGAATATATAAAAGACACATATTTTTTATGCTGTGTGAGCATGCTTCATGCAAATATTAATGCAAAATGTATGCTGGCAAATGGTTAGCTTTGTGATGCAATGTGCTTTGTGATGCAAACGTTTTGATCACCAGTGAACACCTGGATGTTAATTAAATCCTGAAATGACTTTCAATCCTGTGTTCACTGGCTCAGATCTACAGCTCCATCTACTGCTGGAATGACACCTTTAAAGCTGTAATGGGCACTGTACACATCTTATAAAGATCCATACACAGCTTGGATGCAATGATTAAACACATGCAATGATGTATTGTTTCAGAGTCTATATATGTAATGACCTTTATGTATTCTAAAACAGATTGTTATATCTAAGAATCACTGTACTATCTTTAATAATTGGTAAAATACAATGAAGAAGCTTCAAGTTTGAAGTTCTAATATAATAAAATTTTTGTCTGGTTATTTAAATCTCCTAATATTAACATTGTGTTTTTACAAAAAAATATATATAGCATACTTGGCTGTGTGGTTGTTATTTGAGATGTATTCTGGCAGCTTCTGTCTTGTTTCACACCTTGTTTTTGTAAAGGACATTTAGCTCCCAGACATGTGTCTCTAACCAACACCTCTCTGTTTATGAACTGATGAGAGAAGCTTTCTCGAGAGTTCTGTTTATTATAGCACTGTCACTATAGTCATGTAGTGCTACCACTAAATAGCAAGGCAAGCTATTTTGCTACAGCACTGTAGCGTTCACCATTTCAAAATGACAGCACTCCCATCACAACATCCAGTTTCTTAGAAGTCTCCTCTCAAACAAGAAGAACAATCATAATCAACCATTCAGTGGAAGTGCTGGCTTTAGTTTGCTTGATGAGTTAATATGTGCTGCGCTCTCTATCCGCTGTCTGTACTTCCCCTCCCCCAGTGGAATTAACTCAGTTGATTACACCCTGGGGAGGGAGCCAGGTTCCTCCAACATTTCCCAGTGGATATTAGGAAAGCCCCATTAAAATTGCATTAGGACATTGCATTCTAGAGCTCGATGTGTGGAAGCTCAAAGAGCTCAAAGCTCTGATTCTCTACCTGCAGGGCAGCACACTTGATGTCTGCTGAAGAGCAAAGCCTCTGTATGTAGTCCTTTTGAAGTGCAACCACAAAGACCATGCCTCAAATTGTTCATGCTGTGCGTCACTGATGGTGAGAGAGGCATCGTGCTGGTGGCCAGAAGAGGGTTAGCATGGGTGCTTATGCAGGGATTTACATTTGCAGTTGTTCCTTTACATCTGAGAGCTGAGATCTTGGCTTTACACTTGAAGCATATTTATGTGAAGCAGTGTTAAATTCTAGAATTATTTATTAGATCTGAACATTGTCCTTAATGTTTCATATTCCTCCTGAATTCTGAATAAAAAATAGAGATCTGATATCTAGTATTATTTATTTGAATTGTAACAAATAGGCCTACATCAGATGTGATAAATCTGTATATGGAGACATTTACAATCACTGCTGGAAAATATAATACACAATGTTGGCTACAAATGACTAAATGGCAGTAGCAATGACACCCAAGTGAAGCATTTACACCATAAAAGTCCACCCAGAGGGCACCACATGACCATCAGTAAATTACTTCTCAATTGCATGATTTGCCCACAGAAGCCCTGAGGAATTTTTCCATATACTTGATACACTATACCATGTAATACAGTGTAATACTCTACAGTGTTATATGATGTATGGTTTATCTATGACCTATTTTCAACTTTGGGACCAAACCATAGATGTGCAGAACAGTTTATGGACATATTGTGGCATTAGCCCTGTATTTCAATACAACTGAAGACTGCCAGGGTGCATTTCATCTGTGTTTGTGTCAGTGTCATTCTGGTGTTCCTTCCTTAGTTAATTACTGTGAATTACTAAGAATTACTAGGAATGTGTTGCCATCTTTGTGAAGTGCGTTACCATTTGGTGACATCAGTTCCTCTTCCTGTCGTCTGGTTGCGTGTGAGCCTTATTAAAGACTCTGCTCTTACCAAAAATGGTTTTCCTTGGACAGAGATGTCTAGACTCTTCTTCCGCAGAAACGCTACAATATTATAACCTGCACTACCAATTAGAGTGATGTTGCTAACTGTGAGATGCATCAAATTACAAGGCCTCATCAGCCAGCAAAATATGAGAACTGACATTTGAGAAATATTGATTATGTAGGGAGTTGGGAGTTTGGATGGTGTATCATAAACATCATGCGATACGGTGGTCTGTCTTTAGGCAATGTTTTAATGCACAGACCTTTGAGACAATGCTCGAATGGAAGCTGAAACTTTGTGTGGTATGTGTGTGTGTGTGTGTGTGTGTGTGTGTGTGTGTGTGTGAGAGAGAGAGAGAGAGAGAGATGGGATTGAGCTAAAGTCAGGCTGTTAGAACACCTCATTAGGTACAACATTTAGACCTTATTTAAGCGTCGTGGTTAGGGACACGAGTGACGTTCATCAGACACTAATGAGGCAGCTGCTAGTGTTTTTTTTTTTTTTTTTACTAAACAACCTTATTGAAATGGCTGATAGAAATCAAATACCTGCTGAAAGCCCAGCAGAAACTATGAAGTAACGTGTTGTAATGAGAATGATTTCTGATAATTATTGGGAAGAGAATGCTAATTTTTCAACAATGTTTATTGGACCGGAAGGGGGGGTGTATGTGACATGTGGCATGTGGACTTTGTCTAAAAGGGATCACATAAAAAACATTAAACTGTCACCCCTGCTCTAATAAAGTAAGATAAATGTTTAAGTGATAGACAGAACAATCCACACATGAATATAAATTGAAGATCAGTGGGATAGTAAATATTCCCCTTTAATATTCCAATGTGGCTGCGCTACATCTGTGGTCTGTGTAGGATTAGTTATCTGTACCTTGTGTGTGAATTATGAGTTACTTACATAATAAATACAGTATCTTTACCAAATACACACACACACACACACACACACACACACACACACACACACACACACACACACACACACACATATATATATATATATATATATATATATATATATATATATATATATATACTGTGAGCAGAGAATTCAGTGTGTCTTACGTAATCTTCCAGATGCAGCAAGACATTTCAATAGTTACATCATCATCTGAATCATGTCATGTATCTTGCCACACCACCATATGGACAAGTCCACATCCCAAGTATCCTTACACAGTCCACCACCTCCCAATCACACAGACACACCTATGTCACACACACACCTCCCAATCACACAGACGCTGTTCACTTTCCCCTAAATACTAACTGGTTACATCTGCTGCCACTTTACACAAGTGCATCTAAACCCCTGTTTAAACCCTGCATCACACATTAGGTCCCATTAGTTTTAGCTTGCAATTACACTGTTCTCACCATTGATAATAACCTTCATCCTGGTTTTTCAGGACTGTCCTCTAGAGGGTTTTTTTTTGTATTATCCCTTTTGGCTGATTGGTCCCAGACTAGAACTGTTTATTAATAAATATCTTATGTGTTGACTCACCTTTTCCCTGTGAATGTTTTGGAAATGTCACACCATGAAAATGTAATGTGTAGATCAAAAGAAAGGTTCCAGAATCCTGCCCCAAGTAACAAAAATAAAAGAAAATAAATTTAGCATAAGACAGAAAGATAATTTAATAAATGTAGTGAAGGGGCAGCTTATTGACATTAAATATGGCATTTTATTGGCCTACTCTTATCCCCTGCGCTCTGGCTGTCTGATTCTGTATTATGGGATTTAACAGTTGGGCAGCCCGGCCATGTCAGAGACACTCACCCATCATGAATTAAAGACCATCAAACGCAGCTGTGGTCTGGCACTACACAGCCCACGCCCGTGCCAAGGCAGAGGGCAGTGACATTAACGAAGGTCACCGTGTGTAGTGTGTGTTAGAAGTGAAGCATTTCTCCATCACAGACCCATCGCCCTGCACCTAGCTTGTATTTCCTGCACTTTACCTGGTTTGGACCTAATGAGTGAAGTCCTGGGTGCTGCAACAGTGATTATACAATGTGCACAGAGTCCTTGGGGACGTAATGAGAACCAGTGCAAATATTCAATTGCATTTATGTTGCATCAAAACATTTAGCTTCCACAGTAGCATTGCGGGAGCTAGTGGTTCAGTTACTGTTCAGAGGACAAATAAGGAGTTGCTGTAGATAGACCACACTGAGAGTAACATTCAGAAATGTCACATTTACTGCCATGTTGGCCTTGAAATTCTGCTGACTCAGGCACAAGACCATCAAAGTATTTGCTGCAATAGAAATCTGTGGCCTTACTTTAGGTGTTACTAAGCCTGTCAGTGCAGCAGGAGAGCCGACGTCTATGAAAATACATGTGTCATAATAGTTGAGTATTCTCTTTCTCAAGAGCTCTATATTAATGTGAAATTGATGTATTTTCACAGTCTAATCAGACTATTAGAGCATGGAATGACAGCATAGCTCAGCTCCCTCTGTGAGTTCCAAGAATGCCTTTTCCTTGTTTATTTGAAATGGTTGAAACGATTCAAAATGTTCCCTGAGGACCCTTTGCACAGTTTTACATTGACACTGCTATAACACTCCAGATTTAATTAATTAGATCATTTTAAAGTGCAGAAACGAGAATATTGGTGAAGTGCAATGGGTTTCCTGTAGAGCACTGCTTCACTCCTCATAGTGTCTCCTAACAGACACTGCGTATGGTGATCTTCATTAATGTGGCTGCCCTGCCGTGGCTGGGCCATGGACTGTGTCATAGGACAGCACTTACATTACTGTTATGAATATACATTTCATCAACATGAATAGAAGTTGCAGCTTAGCTGTCAAACCTGTGATCGTAAACAGAAACTTTCACATCAGGAAAAACTTGTATTGAGTTACACTGAGAATGCTCTACAGTTCTGAAGCCCAGGAACCAAGGCTGATAATAGCCTCCAGGCCTCAGTAATGACGGCAACAGAGCTCTTCTCCTGTGACCCAGGTCTGCATGAAGGTGGTTTCTGATAATAAGATTACCTTGATACATCCTGGATATATGTTTCTTCCATTAGTGTCTACATCAAGGGCACTGGGGCCCAGAGATCCCTCAGAGATCTAAGAGACAAAACTCTTACCTACCCTGTCCCTCTGGTCTGGCATGCGCAATACATCCAACAAACCTGCCCAGAAAAGAGCACAGAAACAGGCAAAAGTATCCAATCTATCCCCAGAGTACCTCACTATTCTCGTCCAATGAGCAAGCACCTTCGCAAACACCTTGAAGTTTGGAAACAAGTCCTAATCTTGTTTGTCAGAATGCCAGGAATGTGTGGTTTGAGAGAAGCATTCGTTCCACTCCAGAGTCAGGTGGGCTGCTGAGCGATGGTTTTCTAGACATAGGCCGATGTGTCTCTGTCGCTGCCGAGTGTCTCTGGGATATTAATATCCCACACTTCTCCAGGGGGGCAGTGGTTGACGACACTTTCCTCATGTCCTCTCCTCAAGCTGTGAACACTAATCACACAGCAGCCACTGGAGACTGCAGTGCTGTTAGAGTAGAGAGCACTGGTAAAGAAATTTCTTTGAGCCTGTTCCAGTTTAGACAACCACATACTCAGGTCTACAGCAAGTCTCAAAACTGCTGTCATACACAAATAAAATCCTGCTTTTCTTTTTGTAACTAGTAGAGGTTAGCCGGGGCTGTTTAAGTAGCTCAAACATGAGCCCTTGTGATTCAGAATATACAGCCCCTTGCTTGTAGTCACAATCCTTACTGACAATTTATTTAAAAAAATAAGGCATTTACTCTTGTTATTTCAGGGGGCTTTGAAAAAGTTATATTGTGAATGTCAGTGATTTGTTTCCTGCAGCATTGATATGCTGATTGCAGTGCACCTTTATCATTTCTAAAATACATACACCCACTCGTAGACACTCACACACACACACACTCACACACACACTCGCACATGCACCATCGTCAGCAGGAGAAGCAGCATACTCATTACCATTTTATGAAGCCCGGTGTGTTGAGCGGAGCAGATGAGCAGTGAAGGCCCCCACTGAGTCAGAGTTAGCACCTCGCAGCGATCTTAAGATTCTCATTATAGCATGAAGCAAGCTCCCATGCACTTGCACAGAAATGAAGATAATGAAGACTGAGGTTATGAAACAAGATAAGAATGTTCCAAATCGTGATCCTTCACATTGTTCTGAGTTCATGCATTTATTAGCAAAACATTTTAAGTCTCTCTAATTGGTGTCCTTTTATATATTATAGGATGTGAAATGTTGCTATCCACAAGCACAAATGTATCGCATAGCTAATTAAATTGCATCATATATCTTAACATTAATAATGTACTCATATAACAATTACAGATTTTATGATTCTAAGTTTTATTTATATAACACTTCTAAAACAAGGTAATTGCCTAATGAGTTAAATCTTGTCTGCATTGGTGTGGGTGTGTGTGTGTGTGTGTGTGTGTGTGTGTGACGCCCTCTGCCACACACACACACACACACACACACACACACACACACACACACACACACACACACACACACACACACACACACACACACGCACACACACATTGCACCTGCCCCTCTCCCAGTCACCTGTTTACTAACCGTGTGCACCTGCTTGGTCTGTGTCCTTTGTTTCCTCCCCTATATAAAGACTACAAGTACACTTGTCCTGAGCGGCGCTCGCCGGTACGGGCACCAGGAAGACGACCCGAGTGCAGCTACTAGTCTGCTGCCTCTCAGCACTCCAATGATTATCTGTTCCTGTTATATTTAGCCAGCTCACCACTGTCCTCTTATGTTGCTTCGATCCATGACGGAGAACAATGACGCTCCTTTACCACACTTACGTCTCACTCCCCCCCCCCCCCCCCCCACACCCCCTCTCACCCCCCGCTGCTGGCGTCACACAAAGTGCTTTACATTAACTTAAGTAAAATTCTTTAAATCAAATTAATTCATGTAAAACCAATGAAAATAGAATGCAAAAAAGGAAAAAAGTGCACACTAATAGGTTCAAATTAAAAGAAAGCAATTAAAAATAAAGTGCACTTAATGTTAATTCAAGCCTGATGTAAGCACATCTTGGCCCTCCTGCTTAGATCATGTGATGTTATATTAGTAGTCCTTCTGTATGCCATGCTTCCAGCCTGGAAGAGCATATTTAAAAAATGGGAGCAGTTTAAAATGTGCTCTAAACTGTATTCGCTGAATAGCACCATGGAGGTTACATTTGATCACCCTGCAGGACAGGTTTGTTTTTTTAACCACATGGTAAAAGGTGTAAACTGCTCCTTTGTTCTGCTCTTCAGGTCCTGTATTTGAATTTATGACTTTCCCAAATTGACTTCCCCTTGTGCAATTAACATTTGACCCATATGGTGAATACGTTTTCACTGTCACTGTAGGCCGGGTCAGCCCCACAGGGGAGCCGCCCACTCCACAGTCTAACTTACCTGTCCCTCATCAGTCTCATGCCCTGATTTAAGCCCACAGGTCCCGCAAGTCAGTGCTGTGCATTTCTTGTGTCTGCAGGAGTGAGCCTGCTCACGACGTCTTCCGCTGCATCTCTTCCCAACGCCAAGTTTAGTGACTTTGCGCCTTAAACGCGTTTGTGCTGCCACACGCTGTTTGTGTGCTGCGCTCCTTTGTTTTCTTGATCATACTGTGCCGTGCAATGGATATTATAGAAACCACGGCACCATTTCCCACGTCTGGGGCATGTCACCCCGTCACATTCACTATATTAGCAAATATGGAAATTGAAAAGACTTCCATAATGGTTTCATTTAACTATTTGTACATGTGTGCTTTATCTCTTCATGTGCACTTTATAGTAAATGTTTGTTACTGATGTATGCTTTTTGTAGGTCTTTGCCCTGAACCTTTCCTTAAAAAACCATTTCTGGCGTTAAATGTATTTGTGAACGAGGCTGTAACTTGTAAATGCAATCTTGTTCAGTGAAAATAAATAAATAAAAGAAAATGGATGAATATTGTAACTAAAATCCACCTGACATTTATTCAATAACATTAGCATCTGTTTTGTGTTGTTCAGTCCCTGTCAGATAAGTGTGAACACTAGTATTTTTCAGGCACAAGGTAGTCTAAAGCAGCCAAATTGAAATATTGACAGAAATGTGCAAGCTACAACATAACAGAAAGAGAAAAAGAGAGACAGAGAAAGAAAGAAAGAAAGAAAGAAAGAGACAAAAACACCTCTCACGATCACACATGCACATGATGTTAGAACCCATACAGAGGTCTGTTTGCTTTATGAGAAGTGCATGTAAAAATAGCGTGAGCACCCATCAGGGCTTATCAGGAGCAGTGCACAGTCTCAGTCACGCCCGCCCCCCGCCATGGCCCCCCCATGCAGGTTTGATTTGTTTTTGTTGTGTTGCTATATGCAGACCCAACAGGCAACACAGCTTATTCCATTAGCCTAACGGAGACAACACTAAGGCGAGGTCACACAGAGACGGCGTCAAGACGGAGCACCTTCCCCATTGGTCAATGTTTACAAACAGCTTCGGCCTTCGTAACCAGTGTGCCTTGAGAAAAACAAACAAGAGGTCAGGCAAAATGAGTCCCCGGGGGGGCCTAGGTCACCCAAATGTTCACACGAAGCAGCGCGATGTGGTTGGATTGGTGAATGGCGGCATTGTTATTTAAAGGCAACGGCTATGGGGTGTGTCGATGCTTTGGGAGCCTCAAAGATGGAAGAAATGCGCTGACCTGTTGACCCATGCCACCACGTGATACGGATATGACGCTGTATAACCTTTACGGTGTTTACAACACTGAAACACTCTTATACTTCTCCTCAGTCCAATTTCTGGGATAAAATGAAAGACATTGGGTGCAGAATGGGGACAGCAATTATTGATTGTTCTGTTGTAGTACCCAGGCTGAATGTTCCTGAAGGTGAACACTGTACTCTTGTCAGTGGACTATTCATAATTTATCAAATAATGGCCGCTCATGCTTAATGCACTCCGTTTTGATCAATTTTGCAGTGGAAGTGGATAGAGAGGCGTCATCTCTTGTGCGAGGGAGACAGGTGCACTTCCACCAGCCTGTCCTGCAGAGCACTTGAGATAGGAGGCTGGACCCGTCCAGGGCCGGAGTGGGCCATTTTTTCAGCCCGGGAGTTTCGTGCCCAAATCCGGCCCAAAATTATTTTTCCCTCCCAATCGGCCCAAACATGAGCCGGCCCATCGGGAATCCTCCCGGATCTCCCGATTAGCCACTCCGGCTCTGGACACGTCTCCTCTTGCACACGCGAATAGTGCAACGGACGTTTGCTCAGCAAGAGTGTCCCGGGGGCCGCGCAGCTCACTGGACACATCTGGCCAGGGTTTCATGATCAGCACTACGCACCTGACTGACACTGATGGATGGCAGGCAGGAGGCACACTGGGGACTAAGGCTGTTTAGCTCCGCCTGTTGTCTCTGTCATCTGGTGTGTCCACGATTCAGGCGCCGCTAGTGCATCACGGCAAAGTGCGCATCAGCAGTCACCCGGCAGGCCCGCGCTTGCGTGTGATCTGACCGCTCTGTACTGTCCTACAGAAGCACCTTTATGTTACCTGATCAAAAGATTTTCAGGACGTGAAACTTGCACGTCGGGGGTTTGTTTGAAAACATTTTGATGCATGAGCCATTTCGTGCTTTTAAAAATGGCATTGACCTTGGTGCACAAGGAAAACGCACAGATGACTGATTCACTTTTCAACACTCAACGCAGACCCAAGGTATTACACCAACCCTTTGGACCTAAATCGTACTCGGTTTGTGTGTGGGTAAAAGGGTGTGTCTACAGGTGTCCTAGGTATCACATGCATTGTAGATAAGACATTGTGTGTTAAATAACTGCCATGGTTTTGGTGCTTCTGAGCTGTCACCGCAAGTTTGATTTTTCATGACAGATGACGATTCCTCAGCCCCTAAAATAGAACATCACTGACAAAACTAAAGAGGAGCGCATTCATTTGTATGGCTATTTGTCTGTGCGTGTACGTGTCTGTGGGGTGAGCGGCACGATGTATATGTCTTTGCTTAATGTCAGATGAGTGCCTGCCAAGAGTGCAACCCCCCAACACGTAGGCACTCCGTCTTGTGACAAATGTTTCCAAGGACAAAGACGGCCCGGTTCTCCTTGACATGACATAACGAATTTGGACAATGGAATGAAATGGAGTGACAGGCGTGGTGATTTATGGCTTACTTATAAATCTGCTAAATTACGCTTAGCAAATAAACAGACATTTTGTTGGGGAAATATTACCGCTGTGAGGGACGGGGACTGTGGATGGGTGAATACTAAAAGATTAAAGTATATTTACTATTAATAACATACATGGGGAATTTTTGGAATAAAGGTCTGAATGTGTGCTATGAAAAAACACATTTATGAGAAATTCTTCTTCATACATGTGATCTAAAATTCTCTCACAATCAGCAGCCAGAGTATATTAGAAATAGTTAAAAATGGCTACCTCATTTTAGCACCAGTCAGTCTCATCAACCGTTTCCTAATTAGACTACAAGATTAAGCACTCTGCTGAACACATTAAACAATGATCAGCAAAGGAATCCCAACCCAAAACCCTTTTAAAACTGGTACGTATCTCAGCACATGATCTTTAAACGTAAAGACAAAGTGAGGAGAGAAGGCACAGGGTCACAGAGCCCTCTAGGGAATGCATGTCTCAGGAATGCTTTGCATTCAGGATCACAGGTGCACATTTCTCTCTCCCTGTCCAGTAATGCACACAGGGGAATTAATCATCCCTTAAATAGCCCAATCAAAGACTCCCAATCAAGAGACTCTGAGTTTCAACAGTCTTGTTGCCTTCCTGTGTGAATCAACGACACCACTTGACAGGCTTCACGGGCCCGAGTTAATGGTAACTTTAAACACAAACACATCCAGTTAGAAAACTGAAGCAGATTCATTCAAGTTTGTTTGGGTTCTAAGAATTAACTTAAGCTAAGCAGAGGTGGAATTAGCTCACCGCAGTGGAAGGTTCGGTAGATGTGTGACTGGCTGCTGTGTAACTAGAGATGCAGACAGTCAGCAGCCCAGCAGGTTAACTGTTCTGGAATGGAGTGATACGATCGCTATATTGGGAAGCCACATTACGACCCCTCTGGACCCAAGAATGCAGAAAAATCATCTGAATGTCCCATTTCACCTCCAATGATAAGGCCACATTTGTATTAATTATCCCAATGTATTCGGTGCTGCAATTGCCATTAAAATTGAGGGTATTGTGTGTGATGAATAGGAGAGTTCTCCTCTAGCTCTGAATATAATGATTTCTCCAATTTTTGTGTGTGTGTGTTACATTGTCCATAGTGGAATCCCAATTTGACAATTCATGACTGTGCATGAATAACTTTTTGAAAATAACCACATATCTATTCAAGGCTGAATTGTTTGGATGAAATAGAGGATAGAATTAGCTCCTAAAAATGTTTTTGTCAAAACAGTAACCACATTCTCAAACCAGACAACATGCACATAACCTTAAAACACTAAACATGTTGCAAAATTCCGCCTCCTCCTTGAAAACCGACTTTGAGAACTGACCAGAGGTATCTTTGAGACATGTAGTTAGTATATGTATGTGTTGTAGACTGTGTTGTACTGTAGTACTGTAGTACAGGTGCTTACTCAAACACAAAATACTGTAGTATGATACAAAAATACAAGACAAATTTACTGTACTGTCCCTGATGCAATGAATCATGGGAAAAAAGGTCCAGACACATTTGACCCCACACTGGCAGTGTGGTACTGTGATTGCCCTTCATACCTCATAGGGATGGTGATTGCATCCAGGCTGAAAGGAATTCCTTGATAGGATTGAGGAATGGGGAATATGCAGGTAGATGCAGGTAGGTTGATTGGTTGAGTGTTAGATTCACAAGCGGTTGGCTAAGCAATCGCAAGTCAGGTCGAATTTGAAGTGTCTGGGATTGGAAATTAGCAGCTGCCGCCATTGTGTTGTAGTTTTTTTCTGATCAGACACTTTAATGTGATTTTTGTGTTAGCAAATGATCGCTGTGTGTACTGTTCACAGTTGTGCAAAAATGTTTGCTATTTTGCTCAGATGTATTGGCAATTGATGCATGCATTGATGGCTTGGCCAATGCAATTAGTACCAGAGAAAAATTTATCAACAAAATCTCCAGTGCACAGGATTTTTAACATTACTGGGGATCTTAAGCAGCCAGCACAAGCTTAATTCCTTTGGAAGATATTTAACCACCAACAAAACTGGCCTGCATAAGATATTTAGCTTTTATTTAGCTAGGAGTAAGAACAAGAGCAAGAAACATGTACCAAGGTGATCTCACATCCTTGATAGGTCTGGCAGAACAGACATGAGCTCCTTCATAACGCTTTTTAATGTCCCCTTTAATAACTCTTTGTTTTAGTTGACTCTCAACATGATGCGATATAAAAACATTTAATTCATAGAACCAGTCCTTATCCCTATTAGACATTTTGTTTGATAAATGAGTGGGAGAGGAGTACTACGTTTATTCCATTGATTACAGAGAGAAGAATGCTGAACACAGTTCCTGGAATTAAATCAATGATGAAATAAGTACTGTATTTTGTTACAGGACTGGGTCAAAACAGGAAGCAGAATGTACAGTGAATGGAGGAGTAGGTGACGCATTACTGCAGTGGTTTTAGAGATAGAAAGAGAGAGATGGAGAAAGAGAGAGAGAGTGATGGAGAAAGAGAGAGAATAAGAGAGAGAAAGTAAGAGAGAGAATAAGTACACCTACGTATGTGCCATTTGAAGACTAGAAGAAAACTCTTCTGCTAATTTCAACTCCTTTAAGAAATAAAGCACATTCTCAATAGATTTTTGGCTTCTGAAAAAAAATGCTAAACACAGTTGCTTATATTTGCTCCCAAAATGCACCAAAGAGTCTGGGATAAAAAGCTTTGATAGCCACTACATAGTCTGAGACAAAGAGAAGACTGAGACAAACAGACCAGTAATGTAATTCAAACTGGTGTAGTTTATTATGCATATACATTATCATAAACAAATTATTCTCATTAAAGAAATTATATGCAATTTTAATTGTAAAATTGACATTAGGAATGCAGGTATGTATTGTTGTTGTACTGTCACGGTGAGGGGGGCGGGTCGCCACCAGAGGGCGCGCATCCCGGCCAGCAGCCGATCCCAGCACACACCCCCGCGCACGCAACCACTCCCACAGTCACAATCACCATCATACTGAGCACCTGTTTCTTGTTTACTTTGCTCTTCTTAAGCCCGCAGGTCGTCTGGTCCAGTGCTGCACATTGCCGCTACATGAGTGTCTCTGGTTTCTGCGTGTCAGTCACTGCGTTCCCTACCTGTGTGCGCGCTACGAGCCTTACTTTGTAACACTTGCAGTGTGTGCGTTACGAGCCTTACTAGTGTGCGCTACGAGCTTTACCTTGCATCACTTGCAGTGTGCGCTAAGAGCTTTACTGGTTTGGTTGCCATGGACAATAAACATCCTACTGTTCAACCCCCGTCTCCGGCTGCCTCTGTCCCGACGCCCCCGGCATCACAGAATGTGCAGCCTGGAGCAGCCGGAGGCGAGGGCGCCTCCGCTATAGAGGTATTGGCCCACCAAAACATCGCCCTGGGCAGACAACAGCAGCAGACAACAACAGCAGGAGCTCCAGGAACTCCGCACGATGGTGACCACTCTGTCGAGCTGCATAAAGGCTTTGTCAGCGCAGACGTCCACACCCTCTCCGAGACCGCGGACACCGATTCCTCCTCCCGAGCCCTACAACGGGGATCCGGAGCACTGTGAGGGCTTCCTGGTCCAGTGCAAACTGTATTTCGCCAGCATGCCACACTCCGAGGATGCGGAGAAAATTGCCTTCATGGTGAACCGGTTGCAGGGCAAGGCACTGGACTGGGGAGCAGCCCAGATCAGTGCAGAGAAACCCTGCACCCGCAGCTACGACCAGTTCGTTCACGAACTGCGGGCGGTGTTCAACCACCCCAGCCACGGGAGGGTTTGTGGTCAGAGCCTGTTGCAGCTACGTCAGGGAAACCGTAGCGCTGCTGACTATGCCCTGGTGTTCCGGACCCTGGCCGCCAGGACCGGTTGGGATGAAGCCGCCCAGACAGACGTCTTCATAGCGGGGCTGAAACCCGACCTAAGGGCGGAACTGAGCTGTCGGCCCGAGGGAGAAGACCTGAACCAGGTGGTGCACAGAGCGATAACCGTCGACAGGTTGCTGCAGGAGCGAAAAGGAGGAGCGGCGCTTCCTCTCACCCTGCAGGCTCCCGTGCACACGCCGACAGTCGAGCCCATGGATTTGGGTACTACCGCCCCCCCTCTCACTCGGACCGCTGGTCCAAGGAGGGGGCGGGCTAGGGTGAGTATCTCTTTGATGGGTGGGCTGTTAACGTGGGAGGCGTCGGTGTCTTACGGGGCGGTGTCTCTACCTGTGTTTGCCCTAGTGGACTCGGGAGCCTCGGGGAACCTGATCCGGAGGAGCGTTGCCGAGCAGCTGAGGGTGCCCCTGATCCGGCTGGAGACACCGAGACGCGTGCACGCACTGGACGGGCGACCTGTGGGCGGGGGTTTTATTTCTCACCGCACTGCACCAGTCACCATACACGTTCAGGGCCGAAGGGAACATATGAGTTTTTATGTAATCCCTTCCACACGCTATTCAATCACGTTAGGTTTCCCCTGGTTTAAGCTCCACAACCCCGTCATCGACTGGTCCACGGGTAAGCTGCTGAAGTGGGTAGCGCCCCTACAGGGCACCCGGTCTCCCTCCCGTGTGTTCGCGCAATCCACCAGCGTTGAGAGCCCTAACATCAGCTCCACTCCAGTCATTCCCGCTCCGTACCGTGATCTAGCGGAGGTGTTCAGCGCTGCCAAGGCAACCCAGTTACCACCCCACCGACCCTGGGACTGTCACATCACCCTCAAGGCAGGTACTACGCCACCGCGCGGTCGAGTCTATCCACTTTCTCAGGAAGAGGAGCGGGTCATGGCTCAGTATGTTAAGGAGGCTCTCGCTCAGGGCTATATTACTCCCTCCACCTCTCCCGTCTCAGCCAGCGTCTTCTTCGTAAAGAAGAAAGACGGTGGTCTGAGGCCATGCGTAGATTACCGAGGGCTCAATTCCCTCTTAGTGAACTTTGCCTACCTAGTGCCGTCGGCGCTGGAGCAGTTAAGGAAGGCTAAGGTTTTCACTAAACTGGATCTGCGCAGCGCCTACAACCTTATTCGCGTACGCGAGGGTGATGAATGGAAGACAGCGTTTAGTACCTCTACGGGGCACTACGAGTATCGCGTCTTGCCTTATGGCTTGGCCTCTGCTCCGTCGTTCTTCCAGGTGTTCATTAACGAGGTCTTAAGGGAGTATTTGAATAGATGCGTTGTCGCTTACATCGACGACATTCTGATCTATTCTCCCTCCTACGACCAACATGTGCGTGATGTACGGGCAGTTCTGGGCACGCTCTTGCGCAATCGTTTGTATTGCAAGCTCGAGAAGTGCGAGTTCCATCTCAGTGAGATGAACTTCCTAGGCTACACCATTAGGCCAGGCTCCGTGCACATGCAGCACAGGAAGGTGGAGGCGGTCGTGAAATGGACGCAGCCTCACACACGGCGCGAGCTGCAGAGATTTCTGGGCTTCGCAAATTTTTATAGGTGGTTCATTAGCACATATAGCCAGATCGCAGAGCCCCTTACTGACATGCTGAGAGGGGGAGGGGTTAAGCTTCGCTGGACAGAGAGATCTACGAGAGCGTTCAACCAGCTGAAGCAAGCGTTTGTCGACGCGCCGGTTCTGCACCAACCGGATCCTAACCGTCCCTTTATAGTGGAGGTAGACGCGTCGAACGTGGGAGTAGGCGTGGTGCTGTCACAGCGACCGAAAAAGCATAGCTCCCTCCGTCCCATAGCTTTCTATTCTAAGAAGCTCACCGCCACCGAGCGCAACTACGGGGTGGGAGACCGTGAGTTGTTGGCTATGCAGAAGGCGTTCGGTGAGTGGAGACATTGGCTGGAGGGAGCTAAGCATCCATTCACCGTGCTTACGGACCACAAGAACCTGGAATATATCAGGACCACAAAACGGATGAACGCCCGTCAAGCCAGGTGGTCTCTGTATTTCTCTCGTTTCAAGTTCCAGGTGACATACCGGCCAGGAGAGAGGAACCAGCAGGCGGATGCGCTATCTAGGTCCTTTCCTGGCAGTACGGAGTCTACGAGCGAGGAGCCGGTGCTTACACCTGAGTGCGTCGTGGGAGCTTTGGAGTGGAAGATCGATCGGGAGATCGAGGCAGCGAACCCGCATCCAGGTTGCCCGCGGCACCATAAGTACGTTCCCCCCACACACCGTAGTGCCCTCATCAGCTGGGCTCATACGTCAGTGGGGACGGGGCACCCAGGGGTGTCTAAAACGGCTCAGTTGTTGGGGGCTTGCTACTGGTGGCCGGGGCTGCACCGGGACGTACTGCAGCAGGTGGCGTCCTGCGCACTCCTCCTCCTGCCACACACTCCTCCTGCGGGTAAGCTCCTCCCTCTCCCTGCACCTAAGCAGCCATGGACGCACATCGCTCTGGACTTCGTCACGGACCTCCCCCCGTCCGAGGAGAACATGGTCATCATGGTGGTGATAGATCGGTTCTCGAAGATGGTTCGCTTCCTTCCCCTGCGGGGCCTGCCCACCGCGTGGGAGACTGCGGATCTCTTGTTTCGGCACATATTCCGGCAGTTCGGTCTGCCTGAGGATATCGTGTCGGACAGGGGACCGCAGTTCACCTCGCGTGTGTGGCGGGAGTTCCTGTCCAAGCTCAACATCACAGTTAGCCTAACCTCTGGTTACCATCCGCATGCTAACGGACAGGTGGAGCGAGCGAACTAGGAGGTGAGAAAGTTCCTGCGCGCGTACTGCAGCGAGCACGCGGACACAGCGAGCCGAGTACGCACAGAACTCCCTCACACATTCCAGCACGGGGATGACACCGTTCGAGTGCGTGCTCGGTCGCCAGCCGCCGCTCTATCCTTGGAACGCCGCGTCCTCAGACCATCCCATCGTCGAGGAGCGAGCAAGGTGTAAGAGGAGCGAGCGGGTGTGGGAGGACACCCATCAGCGGCTGACGGAGGCGATCCGGCGATTCAAAAGGAAAGCCGACCGTCGGAGGGGAGAGGCCCCATCTTATCAGGTAGGGGATAAGGTGTGGGTCTTCACCGAAGATGGACGCCTGGGCAGGAGAGGTAAACTGGGGGAGAGATATGCCGGCCCGTACGTCATCTTGAGGCGGCTTAACCCAGTTACTTATCGCATCAGTCTGCCCGAAGACAGACGTGTGTCGCGTGCGTTTCATGTGTCCGCTCTCAAGCCATACAGAGCAGGTGCATTGGAGGAGGCCTCGACGTCACGGCCGCCCTCGCCGCTGCAGTTGTCGGACGGACCCGCGTACCTCATGAAGAGGTCACTGGACTCGAGGCGCAGAAAAGGTGGCTTACAGTACCTGGTGGACTGGGTCGGATACGGACCGGAGGAGCGCTCCTGGATACCGGCCTCTCAAGTGGTAGGCCCCTCCCTTATCGCCGACTTCCACAGGGAACATCCAGACCGGCCAGCTCCGCGGCGACGGGAAAGACCGCGTAGGAGTCGACGGGAGGGGTCCTTGGGGGAGGGCTCTGTCACGGTGAGGGGGCCGGGTCGCCACCAGAGGGCGCGCATCCCGGCCAGCAGCCGATCCCAGCACACACCCCCGCGCACGCAACCACTCCCACAGTCACAATCACCATCATACTGAGCACCTGTTTCTTGTTTACTTTGCTCTTCTTAAGCCTGCAGGTCTTCTGGTCCAGTGCTGCACATTGCCGCTACATGAGTGTCACTGGTTTCTGCGTGTCAGTCACTGCATTCCCTACCTGCATGCGCGCTACGAGCCTTACTTTGCAACACTTGCAGTGTGTGCGTTACGAGCCTTACTAGTTTGCGCTACGAGCTTTACCTTGCATCACTTGCAGTGTGCGCTAAGAGCTTTACTGGTTTGGTTGCCATGGACAATAAACATCCTACTGTTCAACCCCCGTCTCCGGCTGCCTCTGTCCCGACGCCTCCGGCGTCACATGTACCAGTTGATCCATTTAAAAAGTTGCTCAGCAGGCACCTCAGACTGAAGAAGAATACAGCAAGACTTTAATCTGGTTAATGATAAAGTTATGTTAGTTAGCCAACATTATCTGGTTATCTTTTGAATGGAAACAGGATTCCTGGATTCCTGTCAAGCATCTTTTGATAATTATTTATATAGAAGAAAAAAATGGTCATGTAATGTTGTATAGGAAAACTAGGCCTACTTTTTTATTTTGGTAATTTACTGTATTATTAAGTGTTAGGTGTTAGGTCATTTACTGTAGAGACATTTTTTGTTATATTTGTTATCTGTGAAAGCCGCAAGACTGTAAAAATCCTGTCCAATCATTTAATTTGGACCAACTGGATAAATCAACAGGTCAAAGCTCACATTGTCATTGTTATCATTTTCATTATTTCATTCTGTGATTTGCTCTGCACAAGAGCATGTTCCGTAAAGAGTAGAGCAATGAGATAAATGTAAATGTCCTGGTGTGACAGTTTACTAGGTATCCAGTCCAGTGGTAGTTTACTAGGTATGTACTGCACCTGTTCTGTCAGAAAACATTTTGAATGGAATTCACTGAAGATTTAAAAGAAATGTTAAACACTTTGGCTGCATCATAAGTAGTGATGAAACTGACATATCGTGTTCCTTTTTCCAACGCTCTCTCTGCAGTGCGTGCTTATGTGTTTTGGAGTGGTAGCTTTGGAAGAGAACAGGGCGTAGAATTTATTTATTCTTTTTTTATATTTTCAAAAGGTGGCTTACACTTCTTGGTTCCAACAAAAATACCTACTCCATTTTCAGCAAAACATTTTCTGAAAGTAGGCTAAACTCTTCATACAGGAGCACTTTTACATCAGGCAGTGTAATGTAATTATGATTGCCGTTCCCCAGTAATTTTTTTGTCCCAAACAAATTTTCCATGTCCGTCATTGTTTATGGATGGCTCCTTTTAACTAGGCCTATTAAATGTTCTATAGAAAATGAACACAGGATCAGTACTATTCTGCTGGGTTAAGCCAGTGGCTAACAGATGCTATCAGATAGATTCTATCCTCTGGATAAGGATAAGATCACCTTTACAACACCTGGGCCTGTCAAACTGAAAGAATGCTACTGTTAACAGAGTGGCAGCTGGCAGCTGGATGCCCATTCTTCAGATAAGGAGACTGGAGACCTTTATAATACATGTCAGTTTGACAGAATGCCTTTTGGTACAGGTAATGCCCCTGCAAGGTTGAGGCAGCAATAGATCCTGTGAATACATTTGTTGCTTTAGTTAATAGGTACCATGATACAGAATAGAATGGCATTAATTATTAGAATGAAAGTTGCTGTACATTTAAATGTGCATTCAACAAATGTTGAGGGGAAAACAGATGTTTAAAGTTTTAAAATCAAAGAAAATTCTCATCCAAAAACTGCTGTTAGAAGAAAGCAGTTGAATAGGGTTGCTCAACTGGCAGTTTGATTCTGATTGGTAATCTAAAACCAGGTGTCAGTCATTGTGTGGAGAACCAGAGTGCAGATGATTTATCTTGGATGGCAGTGACCTCATCATGTGGAGGTGGCAGAAGACCCAGAGAATGGACAATAGGATAAGCAGCAGGGCCAGTCGGTGCTGGTGAGTCAGTGTTGGTGTCACGATGGAGGGAAGGCAGGGGAAAGCCGTCAGTATCAGAGCAACAGTGCCTTCAGAGATATGGCTGCAAGTAGCTTCAGGTATAGGAACACCTGGAATTGTGAAGGGATGGAGCATGGATTCTGAGGGAAAAGGAGCAAGGATGTACTGGTACCAATGAGAAAGATATGATTAAATATCATTAAGGTTTGGACCATTAAAGGTTAGGGAGTTGCTGACATTCTGAAGGAGGCTTTTCTGGATTGATATGAGTTGGACTCAAAAGTGTTTCCTGTTGGTAGAGTAGTGACAGACCAGCAATAAGGATCCCAAAATGATCTATTGACAGCTGCTAGAAGACACTAGTTTTGGACTACCAGTCTTTGAGGTTTTTAAATACACTAGGACCTGAAGAACAGGCATAGTGAATCTAACACTTAACAATAGTTGATGTGCCCCACAGTATCATCAGTTTTACCCTGGCCTCTTAAACAGGAGTATCCCTGCTATCACAGAGCCAAAAACTGGATGTGCTGGAGGCCATGCAATCACTTCCAGGTCTTCACCGGTCAGTAAGGAGCTGTGTCATGACTATGTGGATAATAAGGATGATTCAGATGTGACTTTGCTCATTGCCAAGGTTCTATTTAAACAGACTGTGAGCACACAGTGGGGGGTCAATGATTCGTGGCATGGAGCTGAACTATTCCTCTCAGAATTCCCAGAACACAGTGACCTCACCAGCACAGTAGGAAGCTGGGCTGACATATTCGATGCTCGCTGTCTGCAGAGATGCTGGGAAGTGCTTTGTTAACTCTCCGATGAAGTGTTTCTTGCCTTAGCTTGCCTGGTGAGTGGTTGACAGAGGACTTTCTTCCCAGAGTTTAGATGAGCTACAGCGGCTCATTGCTGGCCAGTTATTATGCCTGCAAGCAGTTATCATTTATGGAACAGCATTAGTGCTGGAGGACACGTGGAGTTTAGCAACTAAATTTGATTGGCTACAGCCATGTTACTAACAGGGATAATGAGTCTGAGTATGGACGGGGTCTATCAGACTCTAGCTGGTGTGTGTATATCTGACTGTTTGTTCAGCCATGTATCGAATGTCCAAGTATTTTTTTCTTTAACATGAGTAAGTGAGAATGCTCATTAACTCTTTCATCATTTTATTACTGTTCTCAAGAATTACACAGGTGATGTGTTACAGTTTATTGTTCAACACATTAATAATGAAGAAATCCGTTTTGGTCATGATAGCAGTGAAACAAAATACTACCAGGCAGGATAATAACAACATGATTTCATTTTTTATATTCAATCCCAAATTTATTCAGGCTATGAGACTAGTTTGCTACTGTGATATTGAACCGTAGATTGTAAAAGGGTTCTATATGGTGCTGCTACTGATTCTTATCTTATTCCAGCCCTGAATCCTTAGACTAAGCCTTAACCGTAAGTCCTTATATGTACTCAGCATAAGTTGTGCAATGACTACTAAATAATTTTGCAGAATATACACCACTCCAGTGAAGTATTTATTGTTCTTTTCAACAAATCATTAAAACATAATCACACAATTGTGGTACACATTTTCTTAAACTTAACAAAGTTTCCTTGCAAAACAAAAGCTATTCAGATAATGGGGAAGTTGGCGTCTGCCCCAAAACATTCTCACCTCACATCAGACTGTAACTGATCGACTGTCAGGACTACTGCAGCTACACATTCTTCTGTTTTACATTATGTGTGAGGACACCATGTAGATCACTGCGACACCTCTATCACTGCAGATCAAATTACCACTGATTGTCATTGTGCCACTACCTGAATGCACAGACTTTAATTCTGAAAAGGAATGAAGTGCAATAAAGGGCTAATAGAGAAGAATTACTGCTTGTACTCTGGGGGGGGGGGGGGGGGGGCTCAGGTTCGATGTTAGGACATTAGAGTTACTGTTCTCATTTACAAATTCTCTGTTTTAAGTTCAGTACAGCAGATACAGTCTGTTATTACCTTGTTATTACCTTGTGGTGTCTATAGTGACACCTGTCCATGTGCTTCTTTGTTTCATTTCTTGCTCTGTTTCCACCTCCATGTTTAGTTCTCCGCACTTCTTTTCACTTTCTCCTTGATATGCTAGTAGTCTTTGTATTTAAGCCATGTGCTTTGTATGCCCCATGGTTGGTCTTTGTACACGCTCCCTGTCGGTCCTCTTCACGAGTTTCACTCTTGCTTGCCTGTTCATTGTATTCGTGTTTGCAGTGTTACTTCCATTTGATTCATGCTGTTTCCATTTGTTTGCCTAACCCCTATTTTAGGCTCTGTTGGCCAATGTTTAGACTTTAATTGGTTCCTATGCCCTTTGTTTTTATAAAGAACCGCTGCTATCGTACTTGTGTCTGACCCTGCCTGTCCCAACTGACTCATCATCACAGAACTGAAACAAAAACGCTGTCTGGACATCATGCTCATAACAAAGAAATAACAAACTTCACAAGAAACACGAACCCTCCGGCATGCGCTCAATAAAGGGCATGGTTAGTAGAGGGTGGCACCTTGGCTTCCGCTGGGCTGTAACTCAGAACCACGAGGGTCTCTGTGAATTATGACTACAATCCGAGGCAGTAGTTCCTTTATTCTCATGTAAAAGCCTTTGGCTGGAGTGAGATAACCCAGCACAGCCTGGTCTCCTGTGATAAAGGAGCCATGACAAACAGAAACACAAGGCGCTACCTTCTTTCGGCAATATGAAAAGCCTGTGCAAGGCATGTGTATTGGTTAAGGTGAATTAATGTGTAAAAGGACTGGGTAGAGTGGAATATATCCTGGAGGGTGTGGTGAATAAATACATCCTTCTGAGCCTACCAAATAGCATTCTTACACTGTCTTACAGTATCAATACACAGTGCCTGTGGTGGATTATGTTTTATAATTGTATGTTGTATAATTGTATGTTGTATAATAGTATTTGATTTATTCCCCTGGTAACATTTGTAACCTTGGTAAAGCCCTTGCATTGTCAGTTTTACTCACTCACTGTAAAGAGGTTGAATTTTGTTAGACGTTCTGTCAGGTCTAAGCCATTAGCAAAGCTAGAGCTAAAGTACCCAGAGTTTAATCACGTAAATAGCAAATGAGATAGAGTGCTGCATTGTGACTGTTGCCAAGCAACAGATAAACATTTTAATGCTAGCTAGTTTGCTACTTTGTGGAAGTCTATGTTAGTGCAGGCCAGCTGTGGTATATTTGACTGTTGTGTAAATGTTCCCATTTATTGTGTCTGTTTACACTCACTTGATGTGATGATGATTGATGTATGATTCTAATGAGTTAATGGAAAAGGCTACAATCGAGGCCATGTAATTAACAGATAATAGAATGCACCTGTAAAGCTGTGTACCATTATACTCTATAGGCTATAGCACTCATGGAATGTCTTTTGTCTAATCCAATTACTTAATTTGGACTAAATGTTGTATAATAAAATATATCTTTGGGTTTGAATGTTGGGCTGTTTCGGTCATTCTTGCTCTTTTTGCATTCACTTATTTTTCACAAAAATACACACATTTACATGGAACCCCAATATTATTATGACATCCCTTCCATTCTTACATATAAAAAAAACCCTAAAAGCATTGTCTAAAAATTCTCAAAACACCCAAGTCAGAAAAAATATGTGAAAGTGCTGGACGTGACAGTGTGCC
Source organism: Brachyhypopomus gauderio (assembly GCF_052324685.1). Taxonomy (NCBI): domain Eukaryota; kingdom Metazoa; phylum Chordata; class Actinopteri; order Gymnotiformes; family Hypopomidae; genus Brachyhypopomus; species Brachyhypopomus gauderio. Next base: position 30,190,361 of record NC_135214.1, on the reverse strand, counting down.
TGGAGTCTCCTTCAAACTCCTTCTTGAAATTCTGTTGGAGATGCTTTCGAATTGACCTGTAAGAGAACAGGAACTGTCTGCAGGTTTAAGAATCAGAGACAGAACAGAGTCAGAGTGATTGTGTATGTGGGGAAGAGAGACAGAGGGAGAGAGAGAGATAGAGAGAGAGAGAGAGAGAGAGAGAGAGAGAGAGCTCTGGCTGTTTGCCCAGATCTGTATATATGTGTGTGTGTGTGTGTGTGTGTGTGTGTGTGTGTGTGTGTGTGTGTGTGTGTGTGTGTGTATTTATCTGTTTATATAGCCTTGTTTAGCACTTACATATATGTCCTCCATCATCAAGATATGTCACAACATGTCAACAAATACGCTGCTACAAAATTGGCTCATTTAGGCCAAGATGAAATCTGATCTTCCCATTTCATCAACATTTCCTATGTGATATTTTATAGAGATTCTTAATAAGCCTTGCAGAAATGCAACCACCCAAGACTCTTCAATAATTTTCTATATTGTGATTGGTTAGTGGTTTTCATGGCCATAAAGAGTCTTGGAAACATCATTGCTCCTCCACAAGCTTTAATCAAGTACTCTGGGTGGACCCCCTTGCACATGAAGGCAGTAATTAAATATTCAATCCATTAACTGCCTCACAGTTATGCAATCATCTCCCTTCTGTGATCTCCACATCTGTCAGCACTTTTTTCTTCAGTCCTGTCAGAGATAGAGCAGAGCCCTGATCGATACATGTTTTATGGGCAGGCCTGAGCTAGTGATTGCTTTCTCCTTACAAGCTTCTCCCGAAAAGACAAGTTCTTTGTCTTACGTTATTGAAAAGTGTTTGCGTGTGCTAAAACAACATCTTGACCTTTCTGCGGTGTTGTCATGCTGCAGCCCTGACAAACAGAAGGCCAAGACGGTAGTGCCTTCTATTTTTAGACTCTCTGGCAGTCCAAGTGCTTTCTGATACCTTGCAAACTGCTCTGCACTATTTTCCGCACCTCTCCGACTGAGAACCTCCTGAACTTGCTGCCCTGATGTCAATTAATCAATCGCAAAACAAGAGTTCATCCACTCTATAATTGAGGGAGATATCCCCTCTAATCATTAATGCTCATCATGACAAAGACCATTAGTGTAAGCTGATGAAACATTGCTATTGGTAGTGATCAAACAAGGTTTCATAGACTTTAATGAGCACGGTAGAGGCTCGGCTACCCTGGGGTTCTGCAGCCTTCTGTAGAGCTTATATTTCTGGGAATCATGGGAGGTGGAGCATGACCACCCTGTGCATTGCAAGCTGTTGCCCTGGAAACAGGTGAAGCCCAAGCGGTGCCTGTGCAATGTTGCATCATTTATCGTTATAGCTTTCAAACATGCTCAGGTTGAGCAAATCACGCGTCCCACCCTCAATGCATGTTTTCGTACTAGTGCGTAGTCTGGATGTAGTGGATGACAAACTGTGTTCACTGCATCCTCCTTAACATCAGGAACCAAGAAGAAAATCTGAATATGGCAGGTAAGAAACTGTGTGTCAGCTGAATCAAATTTGGAGAACATTTCATGCCATGTCTTTTCATGATTCACTGCAGATAAAGGCTGATTTCTGGACATTTGCACCTGGGATGCCCCAGAATGTTCCTCACAGTCAAAAGAGCCGCTGCCCTCTGGAATTTATTCAACACAAGCTTCATTCAGCTGACTGATGTCTGAAAAGAAAAAAACTAGCAGCAGAGCACAGCTAGATCCGAGATGACCATTCTCAGATCCATCTAATCTTCGCCATCTCATATCCTCTTGTCCACCAAGCTATGTTTAAAGAGGTAAAAAAGTAAGAAATGATTTGGCATAATTTAATAGCAAGATTTGCTACACTAATTAAAATGTGCTTCACATGCAGTTATTTCTGAAGACACAACACACTTAAATATTCATTTTCTAATGGCTATATTGCCTTCAAAAGCAATTAAATGTTAGTGAACTTATTCCATTTTCCAGCACAGTAATTTGGCCTTTATGCACTTCATGCATTCATGTGGAGACACACTTCATGATAAGTCTCTCTCTCTCTCTCTCTCTCTCTCTCTCTCTCTCTCTCTCTCTCTCTCTCTCTCTCTCTCTCTCTCTCTCTCTCTCACACACACACACACACACACACACACACACACACACACACACACACACACACACACACACACACACTGTTATGTCCTATGATAGTGTTGTATTGTGTTTGCTGTCTACTCCGCTCCAGACTCCGCTCCAGACTCCGCTCCATGGATAATAAGGGAACCTTGGATAATAAGGGACCAGCGCATAAGGCGTTGGTTCAGATTGGACATTCGATGCAAGAAAGTCAAAGGATTGTGATCCGTGAACACAAAAATAGGTTCAGAACTACTACCTAAGTAAACCTCAAAATGTTGTAAGGCCAAAAGGAGAGCTAATGCTTCCTTCTCTATGGTGCTATAGGCCAATTGGTGTCTAGCAAACTTCTTTGAGAAGTAACACACTGGGTGGTCTATTCCACATGAGTCCTCCTGTAGGAGCACTGCGCCGGCCCCGGTACAGCTGGCATCAACCTCTAGCTTAAATGGCTTAGCAAAATCTGGGGCAGCAAGCACAGGTGAACTACACAGTAGACTCTTTACAGACACAAAAGCAGACTGACAAGCAGAAGACCACAAAAACGGAACATTGTTATGCAAGAGAGAGGTAAGCGGCAGAACAACATCTGAAAAGTTTCTACAAAAACAACGGTAATAACCAGCCAGTCCGAGGAAACGCCTAAGCTCACGTTTAGACCGGGGAGGAGGGAAGGCGTTTATCGCTTGGACTTTGGCATCAAGGGGACGCACCTGACCACGTCCTACTAACTTGCCAAGGTAAGAAATTGTGCTTTTCCCAAAGTCGCACTTTTCCAGATTAAGCACCAATGATGCACCATGCAGTCTAGAAAACACCGTTTCTAAGGACTTCATGTGTTCCTCCCAAGTGTCAGAGTACACAACCAAATCATCCAGATAGGCCTCACAGTTCGACACACCTTTTAGCACAATGTTCATGAGCCGTTGGAATGTAGCAGGAGCATTTCGCAACCCAAAAGCCATCACTGTATATTGTAGGAAGTTGTCTGGCGTAGCGAAGGCAGAAATCTCAGCAGCACGAGCAGTCAGGGGAACTTGCCAATAACCTTTTAGAAGGTCTAGTTTGCTAACAAACTTTGCAGACCCCACACGGTCTACACAATCTTCCATTCGGGGAAGAGGAAACGAGTCTGGTATGGTGACTGCATTCACCATATGGTGAGCATGCATATGGTGAGCACCATGAACTACTGCTAGGGATTGCAAGATTGTTATTAAGCATGTAATCCGTCTCTTTCATCAGAAGGGAGCGTTTGTGAGGGTTTACACGATAAGGATGTTGTTTAATAGGCGGGTGACCTTGGACATCAATGTCGTGTTCTAGTACGGAGGTACACGTAGGGACATCAACAAAAAGAGAAGGAAACCTAGCAATCAAAGATCTAAGATCAGACTGAGCAGCCAAAGGTAAATAAGTCAGCTTCTCAGACAGGTGCTTTAAGGCCTCAGAGTTAGCAAGTCTAGCACTTGGAACACAGCTCCTACCCAAGTGAAGGTCATCCTGTTCAGGGGCATACTCAAGTGATGCAGATGCTACTGGCACAGGGACTGACAACTGAGCAACAGCTGTAGCACTTACAGTTGTGGGGCGATCAACATATGGCTTGAGCATGTTAATATGACAAAGACGTGACTTACGCCGACGATCAGGGGTTGTCAACACATAGTTTGTTGAGGACAGTTTCTGCTGGACCACATAGGGTCCCGAAAAGCGAGTCTGTAGGGTAGAACCTGACATGGGTAACAGAACCAGGACCTTGTCACCAACATTAAATGAACGAGCAACAGCGTGTCTGTCAAATTTCTTCTTCATAGCTTGCTGAGCTACACACAAATTCTGCTTAGCTGTTTCACGAGCTACCTTAAGGTGTTCACGTAACTTACTGACATAGTGGTCTACAGTTTCAAAGGAACGAGTTGTAGGGGAAGCTAACCACTGCTCATAAAGCAATTTGAGTGGGCCACGGACTGAGCGTCCGAATACCAAGGCATTGGGACTGAAACCAGTGGACTCTTGCACTGTATCACGGATGGCAAACAACAGTAATGGGACACCTTCATCCCAATCGTTTCCTACTTCCAAGCAATATGATCGCAACATAGTCTTAAACGTCTGATGGAAGCGTTCGAGAGCTCCCTGGGACTCAGGATGATAAGCACTCGACACTTGGTGCTGTATATGCAGATCTGACATAACTTGAGCAAAGAGTTTTGACATGAAATTGGACCCTTGGTCCGATTGTACACATTTTGGCAAACCGAAGGTAGTACAAAATTTTACAAGGGCTTTTATTACAGATCTTGACTTCAACGAGCGTAATGGAATGGCCTCAGGAAACCTTGTAGCAGCACACATTATGGTCAGAAGGTAAGTATTTCCTGAACGAGACTTCGGTAAAGGTCCAACACAGTCTATCAACAACCGTTCAAATGGATCTCCTACCACAGGTATGGGACAGAGAGGAGCAGAAGGAATGGCCTGATTTGGCTTCCCAACAAGTTGACAGGTATGGCAAGACCGACAATGACTAACAACATCAGATTAGTCTGAACTGTTTTTCGAATGCCTAAATGACCCGACAAGGGGTGGTCATGGGCTAAGGACAAAACATGCGTTCTAAATGGTTGGGGAACTACTATTTGGTGCACATCATCCCACACACCACTGGCATTTGCTGGAGACCATTTTCTCATCAGGACTCCATCTGTATAAAAATATGTCACACGAGTGTCTAGTGAGAGAGGGTTTTCCGTAACTGCATTAAAGAAAGGGACCAGGCTTGGATCAGCCCTTTGTGCTCTGATTAATGCTGTTCTAGTAACAGGAGGAGGAACACTGGACTCCTCTACTTGTGATCCCAACTCACGTTTGCTAATATCCCTTGTCACATCAGGAACAGGGCTAGGGGGCACAACAGGGTTAGGATTCATAAATGTCTCTGCCAAATCTATGTCACCGAATTTACGTGCCTGTGCACGAGTCAACACACATGTAGGAAACACTGCATCAAGGTCTTTATCGAGTGAAACATCCACAGGTTCATCTACCACTTCTGGTAGAGTGAACAGTGTACCACCAGCAAGATCATTGCCCAGAATAAACGACACACCTGTGACAGGCAGTTTAGAACTGACCGCAACTTTAACATAGCCAGTAAGGGCCTCAGTACATAGATATACACGATGCAGAGGAACCCTAAGTACTCCAAGTTCTATTCCTTGGACAAGCACATCACTACCACAATAAGACTCTACAGAGAATGGCAACACACTCTCCAAAATAAATGACTGAGCAGCCCCAGTGTCCCGTAGGATGGATATGGGCTGTTTATGTGTACAATCCTCAGTGAGGTAGTCCCAGAAAACACAAATGGTTTAAACACAGGGTCTACTGTGGCTGAAACAGTGGCTCGACATCCTAGTGTCTCCTCTGTAGGGCTGGAGCTAAAAGCATTGACTTTCTTCACAGTAGGGTTTTGACGATCATTTTTACGCTTCAAAGTAGGACATGCAGCAATGAGATGGCCTTGCATATGACAATAAAAACATTCCCGTTTGTCTGTGGCTGAAGTGTTTTCCCGAGACTCTGAAGAAGCAACAGGTCTGGACATAACAGGTCGACTAGGGTTTACACTTCGGGGAGTCAAATGAAATACAGTTTTGTGTGTCAGCACAAATTCGTCTGCCAATGTAGCAGCAGAAGACAAATTAACTACCTTCTGTTCATTAAGGTAGACCACCATTTTCTCAGGAAGGCAATTCTTAAACTCTTCTAGCAACACAAGCTCTTTGAGTTGATCAAGAGTTGTTACACTGCAGGCTGCACACCACTTATCAAATAGGAGAGATTTCTCTCTAGCAAACTCAACAAAGGTCTGGCTCTGGGTTTTAGCCAGACGCCGGAAGTTCTGTCGATAGGCTTCAGGTACTAACTCGTATGCTTTCAATATAGTGGATTTTACAATGTCATAATCTAAGCTCTGTTCAAGAGACAGAGAGGAACACACTTCCTGCGCTTTTCCTACAAGTTTACACTGTAGCAGCAGCGACCAAAGACTCTGTGGCCAACTAAGTGTGGTGGCTATGCGCTCAAAAATGGGGAAATAGGCATCTACCTCATTTTCCCTGAACACAGGAACTAGGCCAATATGTCTACTGACATCAAAAGCAGTACTCACGGTTGGGCTTGCTGGACTTGTAGATGTACGTGAGGAACGAGGCATAGGGACTGGTGAACTCACGTGAGAAAGGGGAGCTGGTGCTGGTGAGGTTACCTTCCGAGGATAAGGTATAGGTTTCTCCAAGCCCATACTCAACCTCTTCAGGGTAATCTCTTTGTCAGCCTCCACTTGCAACCCCCTGACTCTGAGTAGCTCTGCCTCACGTTCCTGTATCTTGATTTCCAGCTCTAGCTCCTTCAGTTTCACTGCTAGCACAGGATCCACCTCATAAGAACGGTAAACACCAGGTTCCATGCTGGGCCTAGCCATGAAGTCGGTTACAGCCTCCGCTGCTTCCAGCCCCTGGGCCAAACTCGGTGCAACACCAGGCGATTTGTCTCGGTCTGGCAAGATCCCGTCCTTAACCAACTGTGCCTCCAAAATCCTCTTAATCTCTCTCTTGGGAGCCAAACGAGGCACATCCACACTAAAGAAATCAGCCACCAACAATAAGTCAACCTTGCGGCAATCATCAAACTGTTCAAGAGTCGGATAAACACACAGGCACACACAGGCACCACAAAGGAGGTCATATACCAGGTCATATAATAGAGGACCAAAAAAGGCCCAGTAATTTTTTTAGTATGTAATAATTGCTGAGACCATTACACTGCCTCTGTGTGAGTGTAAAGCTCACTCTCATTTAACATGAACATACCAATTCCCTTTACAATTTTATGCAATTTTAAAACATGTGCTTGCTGAAGAGAGGTGTAACTCAGGATATGTATGATTAAAAGTAAACACTGTTTTGTCATGCTTCTCCACACCACCCAGTCCCCCACACCGAGGGACGCTGGTGGCAGGGGACAGGATAATAAGAGGGTTTAACGAAACCCTTCTAACTGAACAGAATGTACACAGCAAAGGACAATGAAAGATGTGATAGCACATGCAATTCTTTTATTATGGCTGTTTTACACATGCTCATATTGAAGCACATGTGAGTTTATGTCTGTTGGAATAGTTGAAAGCCCTTAATGTCTTATATATGGATGCAGCAGCTGGTTATAAGCAGATGATATGTTTGTGTCTTGCTCTTGAGTTGTCCAGAGACAGTGAGTGCCCAGGAACAAATTCAATTTTTCTTTTCGTTAAAAGGGTATGTTCTTTAATTATGCCAGAAATGGATTCCAGCAACATGCTTTCATTGCTCAAAACTGTGTTTGGACCACTCAAGGACCCACGTTCACCCATTCCACAGGCTATTTTAGAATTCAAAGTGTTTTTTATTATCTTAATGTTTCCATATGCAGGTTGTAAAGGTTCTGACTGTTTCCTGAATGGCAAAATAATGGTTTCTGGTAAAGAACTCTAAAAAACAAAAAAGAAAAGAAAAAATAAAATAAATCAGCTTTGAATGATGGTAAGTGCACATTTATAATTAGTATGAAATAATACATTTCATTTTGTGATTAGTGAAATAGCTGTTATTTTTATTCCACCTAGATTGACAAGGTTCATATTCTTATTGTTATATAAGTTTCCAGCATTCATCCAGAATAATGGAATACTTTTGTTTTGCTAATTCTTACACACACTGCTATTTTCGCAATCTAAAGCTGTATGTAATAATCTTTTTCATTTCTTAAACATACTCAGTGATGTGTAAATGTTTAAAAATTCTGAGAGATGTGTAAAAATTCTGGTGCAGTGTTGATATCTAAGAGTCTTTTATTGCTTTGATGTCTTTTACAATCATTTTCCAGCTCCACATCAGAGTGTGATTCCAGCTGTGCCAAAAGTGTTATTATATCTTCTTGCCTTTGTGCAGCTTCTCTTACCATCTATCTAGTCTCCAGGCCTGCTGTCCCATTTCTCTCTCTCTCTCTCTCTCTCTCTCTCCCTCTCTCTCTCTCTCTCTCTCTCTCTCTCCTGAACTCTCTTTCCCACCTTCTCTCTCACTCCTAATAATAGCATACTTCCTGTAGCTCCTGTAGTTTCATTACTAGCTGTAACCCTCACTGAGATCCTAATCCTGCTGTATCAAGTGCAAGGAGACATGGAGAGAGAGGGACCCAGTAAATGTTCATATAATAGTTAACACCAAGATGTGTTTGGAGATCTGTTTTCTCCAGAGATATGTAGAACTCATGTTAGGTTCTGACAAATTATTATAAAGAAAAATGTTGAACATATACATGGGTGTCTGCTTCCTCATTTGAAATATAGATGGATGCGAGGAGCACGAAGATGAGAATACCTGTGCAGGATAAGTCAGGCTGCAATGTAATGAATCTCTCCAACCATCTCTTAAGACTGCTCTTCAAACCATAGCTCACCACACCATGTAATGGATACCTGAGTGACCGCCTTGAGGTGGACCCCTGAGGTTACCAGGAAAATGATCACTATCTCTTGCCATAATGCAACTCTACCATATATGGCCATGCCAGGACGACAGAGAACACTATATTTTTCAACGCCAGTAGCAAATGGAAATTTGCTTGCTCACTGGGGGCTAGGACTCGGCACTTGTAAAGCTGCTTTGTGACAACAACTGTTGTAAAAAGCGCTATATAAATAAAATTTGATTGATTGATTGATTGAAATATGACAGCATGCCTGTTTGTGCATGTGTGAGCAAGCATGTGTATGTGTGAGTTCTTTGCCTGTGCCAATTTTGTTGGGTCGGTGGTCGACGGTGAGGGGAATAGGACACGGCCCTACAGCAAACTCAAGCCTCCCTCTCTCCCTTCATTCTGACTATTTTCCAGAACATACCCATCTCTCTCATGCGTCCACAATTGCAGAACCACTTCATGAATTTCAGATATTAGGTTTTCAAGAGCAGTAACAGCTTTGGAAATCAAGTCATTCGATTTGTAGTTATGGAAAGAACAGGAGAATTGACTTGTTCAGAAGAGAATGGTGATTGAAAATGAAGTCATCAGTGAAGGGAAGCATGTCCTTAAATGCTGTCTAAAATTGAACACTTGTACCCTTTTTACACCAAGCTTTCCACATAACTTAAGAACAGGTTGCTGACCCAGGTCGAGAGCTCTGTTGGACCAGTGTTTGAGCTAGGCTGCTCGCTGTATAAAGATCAAGCTGTTAAATATGTTCTAGCATTCTTTGTTAGTTAGCAGATGATATGGTCCATCTAAGCTTGTGGTTATGTAGCTAGCTAACTCAGGCACTGACTCCATGCTAAATAATTAGTAAACAAAGGTCACCTAGCCGTTCAAACAACATACAGAAAAGCCTTATCCAGGTTTACTGTTTGGTGTAAAAAGATCATATCTCACAATTATATCTCACAAACAGATTTCTGATTTTCTTCTGTCTTCAATGGTATAACTCTAAAGCAACTTCGGCCTGATAGGGTTTTCAGCTTACAGTCATCTGACACGCAGCTTATTCACTTACTTATGCACATAATCAACCCAACAGAGGAATGGGAGAATGTTCAAGCCATAGTAGTTTGGGTTTATTCATTGCTGTTGTGAAAAATCAGGCATTATCATTCATTATCATTATAAACTTGAAAAACAGGGATCATGAAATCATGGCCTGAATATTTTTTTCCAGTCTGGGCCCAACATATTTTTTTGTTATATTATAATTATTAGAACCTATATTGAATACTGTCCTACTACTAAGATGACAACTGAAATGTGTAGATACATATATGTATGTGTCACGTAGGGCAACGCCCCCTCTCGTAGCTGTCACTCTGGGTTCCCTCATGTCCGTGTTCCCTGCCTGTTTGTCCCGCCCTGCTCGTTGGTTTTGATTCCTCGATTGTTACCACACCCCTGTGTCATTGTCATCACCTGCCCCTTGTTTAAAGCCTGTGCATATAAGCCCCTGAGTCTCCCTTGTCCTTCGTCCGGTATTTTGAATTTATTTGTGATCGTGTCTGTCCCATCGCTGTTCTCTGTGCCTGACCGTTTTCGCGTTTCTCCTGTTTCCCGTGCTCCCTGTCTTGTGATGCCTGTCTTTGCCTGTTTTACGGACTGCCCTCCTGTGATTGACCCTGCCTGCCTAAGCGACGACGAATATGGTATTCCCTTCAATAAATCTCGCTCTTCTCAGCGATTGTGTCCGTCTCCTCGCTCCGTGGCGCAAACCACGTTACAGTATGTTTTAGCACTAAAAAGATTTCTTTATAATTAGTTGTTATAAAAAATACTTTAGCTATTTCCACCAGAAAGTACATAGCCTACTTGGGGAGGAGTTTGTTCCAAAAGCACTTCTTAAAAGTAATTTTGGCTAATGTATGGCCTAATAAAGATTCAGCAAGTTTTTTTTTGTTGTTGTTTTTTTTTTTGTGGCAGAAGACTTACAGAATGACCATCTGCTAGTGCAAAACTTAAAAATCAGTGAGCGTGGCTACAGGCCGGGTGCTGTCTGGAAGGAACAGGCTGACAGGTTCTTTATGCAGGCCAACAGAGAGGAGACCTGGCATCTGTTCAAATGGCTTCACTCAGCCCAAAGGCCCTGTGTTTGTCATTTTTTATGGTCTGAGTAATTACAGTGTTAATAAAAATTATCATTTAAGTTACCTGTGCAAGGTCAATCTATCAATTCAATAATGTGAGCCTAATCACCGTGACCCCCTGGTGTAAATATGCCTAGATTAGCATGTGCTTAGGGGCAAATCTTTAAATCCTGAAACAAACTGGATGCAAGAGGTTCATTATTTCACTTTGACTTCTAGTAGAAACTATTGTTATATATATATATATATATATATACATATATATATATACATATATATTAATATATGGTTGCTCAGCAAAATGACATTGACTCACAAAACTATTCAGACTGCCCAAGACACAAGAACCATTAATGGGCCCATGAAGCATATTGAGGTTTTGTGTGTATTTTTTGCATTGCATAATTGGTCCCTGACATATTGCATCACAGTGGGCTGTATGAACAAATGAGTGTTGATTTTCAATTACAGAAATATCCAGCACTAAAGGAGCTCAGATGTTGCTGATCAATGTTCTTCTTGAATGAGCACACAGGCACACACAAATTAGCATCTCCCAACTCCCGCACACATGCATACTGAATTAATTATGGCAAATTACCAGTTTGCTAAGAGCATATGTATATTTTCAGTATGTATATTTTGAATACATGTACAAGTCCTTATGTAACTGTTAATTAATGACATTGTTTACAAGATATATATAATAATTTAACTTCTGTACAGTTCCTTTGCCTAAAAATTTAAACTAGTGGAAAACTGAACCACAGTTATGAATTTTGAAGTCCTTCTGCACAATTGTTCTGCACTTCACATATTTTCCATCATGTTGTTGCAAAAAACAAAAAAGAAAATTGTGGACCATTTGGAATTATTGATGCATTAATTGTTCATGAAAATGTGGTTTGATCTTCGACAAGTGACAATAATGGAAATAGTCTACTTAAACTAATAACATAACAATTAATATATAACAAAAACAAAAAATATATATAACAATTATGCTTGTCAATATTGACCGTTAAAACATATACAATCAGTGCTGATAAACATTTATGGGTCTTTGTGTTTAGTAATTGGCTCATTTAACATCATCCACCACACAATTTTCTGTAACCGATCAGATGCACAGGTGTTAGAATGAACTGCCAACTGTTCCTCCCTACAAAACTGTTTCAGTTCATTGTTCATTCTGGGAGTCTTTTTGAGAACAACAAGAGGCTATTCCAGAATGTGACTTTTATTTAGTTTAGGTCATTCTTTTGTTGATTTTCTCATGGGATTTGGGTTATTTCCTCGATCAGGGGTGGATCATTCAGGTTTATAAAATAAAAGTCCTCTCCAGTGTTTTATAACCCCTACCTGCTTAAGCCAGCAGATTGAATTAATTACAACAAATGTATCTACAAAATATATTTGTACATTTTGTACATTGTTAAACAGAATGTGAATGTTTAAATGATGTGTTTGTTATTGACAACAATAATACATAATGTATTCTGTGTACTTATTTTCAAATGTTCCATTGTAACTATACTACAATACTGGTCAAATAAACACATATATTTCTGCTTATGCTCTTCTATTGCAATGTGGACTTCATGGCAATATTTCTCATTTTGCAGTTCATTTCTTTTTAGCCAATGCACTTCTGGGGTCTTGCAATGGTGTTTTAGTGTCTGAATTTTTTTACCTCCCTGAAATTTCCCTTGTGGGTCCCTAGAGTAGGCATATTCAGGACAGAGTGTGGATTTCCCTTAGTGAGCACTGCAAAACCTCCAGTACTATTGCACCAATGGCCTCTTGAGGCCTGTCACAACAGTGTAGCTGTTTATCTTAAAGGGCCTCTGCTAAAAGTCGTTGCAGGTCGGTGAGTCTGGGCAAGCTTCGATAATGCCTAACACTTCCAAGCAAGTGTCTGGCAATTTAAAAATGAATGGCTGCACAAGCACCATTAGGAGGAACAACTATTAGTAGGTATAAGCAAACACAAAGTCCACCGAAGTGCAGCCTGTAGACTGTGGACACAGCAAAGGCCATTCAGGACTACTACTGCAGTTTGGCTAAGGGCCCCGGCCAGATGATTAGCTGAGCACAATGGGCTTCAGTAGAGTACTCACATCAGACAGAGCCCAGGTGATAAGAATGTGTACTTACAGTAGGAGGGAATAATTAAAACATGCGCACAATGTGAAGCAAGCACAGCAGGCCATTTAAATCAGGTACCTCAAAAGAATGTTTTGACCTAGGACACTAATGCGGCCAATGCAGAATAAAATCGAGCATCATTAGCACAGCTCCTTTTTCACAGGGCTAATTAGCTGTAGCACTACTGTGGATTTCAAATATTGCTAGCAACATTGGCCGAACTGGTCCTTTAAAGCACAAAATTCTTCAATGCAACAAATAACCAAGGGCTTAATATGTGTGTAATATGCATTCTCAAAGTGAAGCTGTGAAAAAAATGTCCTGGGTTCATAGTCGAGCCATGTACCAAGCCCATCTGAATTTATGCTTCAGTGGTCAGCTCTGCAAAAACAGGAGAGATAAAATATAGTCTCTGGTTGTTCCACTATGATGCTGCAGGGAGCCATTTTTCTCCAGCCATTGTTGCTTTTGCTGTTATACTCTCTCTCTTTTTCTCTCTCTCTCTCTCTCTCTCTCTCTCTCTCTCTCTTTCTCTCTCTCTCTCATTCTCTTTCTCTATCTTTCTGTCTCACTCTCCCCCTCTCTCTCACTGCCTCCTGCTGTCAGCTTAGTTCGACTTTATTGTTGGCTGAGGGGAGGTACCAGTTGGCCTGGGATCTCGTAGCATGAGTCCACCACCTTACAGAGAATCAGGCAGTCTCATTTATGACAGCAGTGTGCTAGTCTGTTCCCTGGCTGGTTAAAGAAGTGCAGTTTGCTCCGCCCTGTCACCAGCCAAGCGTTTTTCCTCTCTAGTCACTGCCTATTATCTAGATATACCAAAGCAAGAGCATACGCACGTTCCTGAAACGACAGTAGCAGTACTGTCATCTCTGCAATTCACCAACACTTGCTGTCATAAAGGTTTGAAGGATGGTGTACAATACTCAAAACATTCTTTAATGAACGAAAATGGGAGTTTCTTATATGGTGTGGATGCCTTCATCCTTTTTGAAGGAAAGATTCATTTGGTGTGCTCTTTCAAGCTGAAACAAGACATTTCAGAAGGTCTGCAAGGATCAGAATAGGTTGCTGTATTCCCAACAGGGAGGGGTGAGACAAGGGTTTCAACAGCCATGATTCTGACCAAGGTGTGTGTACTGCCAATTAATGTTACTTCAGGTCAACAGTAGATTTAAAATCCTTCTGTTTAAACAAGCGTGAAAGTTAATCTGTGAATGCAAAACACTTGCCCTAACACTGGAAATCTGAAGGCCACTATTTCCCTCTACTTGCACTGCATAGCATCTACACCATACTGGGGTTGAATTAATTAAATGGACAAAGTACCATTTTCCAATTGAAAGTGCTAGATTTTGTGATTGTGATGTGCATTGCAGTATTTTAAACACAGTGGTAACTGTGATGTGACACAGTAAAAGAGTGGTGAGCCAAAATCATTTGCATTTGCTGGATCATGATTGACATATTGAATGATATGTCGTGCTGCCTTCCTCAGACTTCAATTTTTACCCACAGCACTTTCATTAGACATCAATGAAAATTGCACAGTAGCAGACAAAGCTGTTTCACTTGAAGCCAAACGAGCAGAAATTCAAATTTCTACATACACTTGGGGATATTTTGAGAAAGTAACAGAAGTAATCCATTTGGCATTGTGCCATGTAAGCTTTAGATCTTTGCAAGTGATAAAATAGTTGATCTAAAGGAGTATAATTATCCAATGGCATTAACCATTAGTCTAGGATAGGTCAATTTTGTTTCTATCATTGTCAGACATGGTCATAGCGCAGACATTCTCTTCAATCCACCTAAAAATAATACACCTAAATATCCGTTTTCTTCACAAATCTGAGAATTACTCTGCTATTAAAAAAAATCAAAGATGGTGTATTCCCAAATGACTATAATTCTTTCAAGTAGGTAAACAGGTAAATGAATTATTTTAAGAAGCATTTTCTATTGTGTCTATATTCCCCACTGCCTCTTTCTGTGGTAACATAACTTTAGTTATCTGGTGTCCTGGTACCTGACTGGGCCTTTGTAAAAGTCTGAGAGGAAGGAACTGTCTAGAGCTCCTTCCCCAACGCCCACACACCATGCTGAGACTAGTGCAGCTGGTTAGAACTCTGTACTTCTGTATGTGCTCAGGAAACAAGCAATTAGGATAAACTAAGTTGCACCACTGACTGAGGATTAAAACAGACCTTGTAAAGCCTGTAGACTCTGTGAACCTCGTGTGTCATGATTTGATAAATAATTATAATATTTGTCCAAAAAATTAATGGTGCTCTTAAAAAGGCTCTAAAAAAGTGCATCTGCAGGTTTACAAGAGTTTTTAAAACATACCACTCTATCCAGCAGTGCTGTTATCAAATACCGACTTGGCATTTGTAGCATTTTAAGTTATTGACATGCTCAAATTTGGCCAAAGCTTTCATGTATAACCAGCTAAGCTAATTGCAATCATCTGGTATTTATGCCTGATTAGGTTCTCTAAGTGCTATTGGAAGAGCTTCCACAAAGTGCCCTTTTGAAACACCTCAGCTCATGCTCCTGCTAGTCTGAGGAACCCACTGAGAGAAAGCTTTCAGTTTGCTATAGGTTATTTTAAAGAAAGGTTTGTTAACAAATATACTTTAACTGGATTTCTGTGTGATGAAAAAAATGTTCCTCATGAGGATTTATATAAGAAAACATTTTTCCCTTGATCTAAACATACTGAAACCAAACAAAACACCTCCCTTTGAATCTTACACATTAAGCTTCTGGGTGTATTCAGTTTGAGAATTCAAGGATTAAAGCCTCCAGAGCCATCTACACAGTCTGCATGTGAAATTCCAGTGGTCTGTGTTATGGAAGTCAGGCCAGGATTGTGCCTTCTCTTCACAGAATCCCTGTAAATCTCTTATGGCACCTGTATCAACACGAGTAAGACTCTCTCCCTTACTTCCGAGCTCTGACGCAGACTTCTAACTTGAGCTCTGAGTGACAGACTTTGCCCCAAAAAGTCCATGACACAGCTGCATTACAAACGAACACCAATCAAAGCGACATTAAAGGGCTGCATTACCTCAATCTCACACCATAACAGGGATCTTGTCTGAGACTTTACTATCTTCTACTGAATAACCAAATTTTCTTCTGTCATACTTTAAACCTTTTTTAAATAATTGTTCTCTGTAGTCATTCCTGGTGGTTTCAGCAGATGACGGTTCAATAACAGGGATTGCCATCCTTTGAACATTGACATACCACTTGCTTTCTTGCTGATTATTACATGTGCTGAAGATGTCAGCAGAAGTGACAGAATCTCCAACGCAGAGTTCCACCCTTTTGCTCAAGCTGTAACAAAACAATAAATAATTGTGATTTGCACTGTACATCTAAAGGAGGTCTTATACATTTTTATAGAAAACCAAACCACATTGGACTAACACTGAATTACTGTATCATCATATGGTTGGCAATTCTTTAGCATTTAGCAATAATATGTACAATTTAAACAGCAGCAAACTCTCAAGTAGGCCTCTTTTAATTGGTGTATTTAATAGCTGTTAAAAATATTTTGCAGTTCTGTGAAACTGATTTGTTCTATTTGATCTGAAAACGATAAAATAAAGATACCATATGCAAATCGGCATGACAACTAAAAGCGTATTTAATGTAGTGTTAATGTCCTTACAAAACGAGCGCTGTCATCAGCTACACCCAGTCTCTCACAATGAGTTCAGTGCAGTAGACAAATATTACAGTACACATAGGCACGGCCGACCTCATACACCTTTTGCGCTACGTTCTGTTCGCTGTTACTGCTTGAGGAACGATAAACCGGAAATATTTGGATTATTTCAATGCCCATGGTGAGGACACTAAGGTATATTTTACCAAATTGTTTTTTTTTATATACATACGTTAACACTAAGCCGCGTTTGGGACGGTGTCGCCTTTCCCCCCCGTGCCCTTCAGAGAAGAAAATGGAACTACAACTATAGCACTTACCACGAAACTCCCGAGGTTTGGTGAGGTTTTAACAGAAGTGGAGCTTGTGTGCTATAGCAGTTTTAACATAAAACGGTGAGAGTAGATGGAAACATATAAGAGGTCTATTTTGGGACCCCGCGTAGCCAGTATACTCTCAGGACTATCAGAATAGCACCAGACCTCCCAGTTCTGGATGGATTTCTAAAGCAGACATGAAGCGCACTTTCATCTATTTTTTGATATTTTGGATGTACGAAGGATTACTCGATCAGTGGAGGTGACAAATGAAGACGATACCGAATTCTTTTGTTCGGATGAAGACATGTGAGCAGTAGGAGGTTCTGCACAAGCGCAGGTGGATCTGAAGAGGCGCTTTTGTATTAACCGAGGATAACGCACAAGAGCCAGACAATATTCCCATTCTAAGATAACGCACAAAAGCCGATATATGTCTTCTGTGATGTATTTTACTATTTACTGGCTGTTTTCACTCATATAACATGCGCCTAAATAAGCCTAAACCAGCATGCTTGCTGTACGGGAAAACATAGTAGCCTACTTATGATAAGCGTTTGATTTGATGGGAGGACTACAACCAAATAATTTTACGTCACTTTCTTCTGAAATCCATTATCCCTTTGAACATTTTATTGCACTGCCAAGGACTCCGAGAATGCCCGAAGATCTCTCCCCTACTCAAGCCCTCTACATGGGCATGGAAGTGGTGATTGCCGTGTCATCTGTAATAGGAAATGTGATGGTGGTTTGGGCGGTGAAAATTAACAAGTCTTTGAGAGATACAACATTTTGTTTCATTGTCTCTCTGGCAGTAGCCGACATCGCCGTTGGAGCGCTTGTTATACCCTTGGCGATAACTATCAGTATCGGACTTCAAACTCACTTCTACAGTTGCTTGCTGGTCGCGTGCACAGTGCTGGTTTTGACTGAGAGTTCTATTCTTGCCCTGCTGGCTATTGCTATTGACCGATACCTTAGGGTCAAGATTCCTACCAGGTAAAATTACTACCCTTACGCGCGGGGGGTGTTTTTGTACTGCATGAACTTAATAATAATTTAGGTTTTATCCTGGCTACATTCTATGTGCTGACGGCTATGGTTAAGTATTCAGTATGAATCTGAACAAACGGATAGGTTACCTGCAGGTGTTTCGTTTGTGCATTGTTCATTCACAAATGAGTATTGCAGACTAAGATCTGCATTGGGTGAATTTGTAATATCTCACATGGTCATATTGCCCACCATACCTACCTGCACATTGTACAATGCAATAGATTTTCTTCTTCAAATATCTTGTAGACTATTATAAACACATGTACATGACAGTACTGTCACACTCAAATTACATTTGACCTGGATTGTTGAGAAATTAAAAATGGCATTACAAATAATTAATCACAGCAATGGTATTAACAGTTGCACCTACTAGATGCCCTTTATTGTTTACTATGAGAGAGAGAGAGAGAGAGAGAGAGAGAGAGAGAGAGAGAGAGAGAGAGAGAGAGAGAAACACATTCAAGAGAGGGGCAGTAGCACAGCAGAATTGGGCTCTGCACTTGGAGATTTGAGTGGTCCTAAAAAGACTCCCTGGGCTTTGAGGTTGTAGATGCTGTGATAATACCAATGAACTGCAGAACCATTAGGACCTAAAGTATATATAGTGCTCACATCTGTCTATGGTGTATGTACCTGTCTATGGTGTGCACAAAGTTACTCCTTTTTACAAGTGCCACAATTCTTGTCAGTGTAATCCATTTTGGGGAAATGCCATGCAAATTAGCAAAAAATGAGACAAACATGAATTAATTAAACATTTTCTGTTTTTTCTTCTGTTTGTTCTTTACACAAAAGGGCCTCTCACACTTTCTCTGCTTAACTGTCAGTGGCATCACTCGAATGACGTGGCTGCCAGAGGTGACCTTTTAACCTTTAGATCCAGAATACTCTGTCTTAGCTGTGAGATGCATGTATTTAGGGACAGATCTTAAGGTCCAAACAATCAAATCTCATGCATCACAAAAGGTTCTGCCGTCATGACCGATGTAGTTGAGTTTATTGCTTTGACTGTTTTGACTACTTGAGTTTTGCTGTGACTGTGTCTGATTTTAAATTAAAACTGAAACCTGAATGGCAGAACACATGCACCACATTACTTAGATAAGCCAATGAAATGCACTGAAGGTTAAATCAGTGTACCCCTCACAACAATTTTAAGGGTGATACCACCCCCCCCCCACACACACACACACACACTTCACCCACCAACCTGCACACCCTCCAGATCTCATGCATTGGAAATGTATGACCTTGAGAGGTGTGTGTAGACAATGTGCTACTCAAAGTAACAGTCTTACACTTTTAACCCTGAGAGGCCCATTGCTAAATTACATTGATAAAAAAAAAACTCAACCTGTGCTTAGTCTAATTCTGTAAAACACCAGGAAACTATGCTGAGTATACCACACTGTTACACTTAATGAAACATTTCCAAATTCAATTATGAATAGGGCCAGGCCCGTTGACAGTCTTACTGGGGCCCGGGACAAGAAAGTTTCATGTGCCAAACCACCCCCCCACTTACGTCATTTTAATTTCCTCTGTAGCAGACAATATAGTATATAATATAGCCACACATCAAAGCTGTTTCTGACTGGTTTATACTTGACGCATCGCGGCGCGAGGGTCCACACGGCGAAAATGATGTAATCGCAGTGGCACCGCCCATGTGCGAGGGCCTCACGTGCTGTCGATTCGCGAGGTCATGGACTTCTCGAATTTTGTAACTTCGCGCGCGTCGCGCTTCAGCGTAATGAACAAAGTCATGTTTGCAGGGTTCATACACCTTTATAAGGTAGAATTAAAGCACTTTTATGTCACTTTAACGGTCCATTTCAATATTTCCCAGAACGTTACACTTAATTAAGTTAAATATTTATACTCGAAATGATTAGAAATAATTTGCTTTTTTAATCACATAATTTAATGGTTGTTTATTTTCGAAATGCCCAATCTTAGGGCGTACTCACACTAGGGTCTGTGATCCGGGCCCGGGCAGGGTGCCCTGCCAAAGCACGGTTCGTTTGGCTAGTGTGATCACTCCAACCGGGCCCGGATCAGTTAACCGTGCTCGGGCCCGCTTGAAGAGGTGGGCCAGGGCACGATTCACGTGGACCCGCTTGGTGCCTCGTCTGATTGGTTCATTTTGCTGGAACTCAAACATGACGTCAGTGATGCGACGCTCACGTTAAACAGTCATGGCGGCAAAGCGATTAGCAGACAATTGTTGTGTTAAATTATCGATAAATCTGTGCTTGCACCGTGTTTCTGGACTCCCAAAATGACTCCAAAAATACAATAAAAAGAGAATCGTGAACTCCATAGTGTTGTGCGAACGCGCTTTTATTCCAAATAAAGTCCCGTTGTGATGACGTAAGCGTGCTCGGGCCGGCTTGATGAAGCCAGTGTGAGTGCAGGCCAGAAGGGGAGTGGGGAGGGGGGATAACCGGGCCCCAGCACGGAACCAGCAAACCGTGCCTAGTGTGAGTACGCCCTTAACGTCTTCACGTTCTCTCATGTTTCATCCTGGAATTACAAGAGGCTCGTATTTGTTAACGTAATACAAGAGAACTGTTCAGTCAGACAGATATTTGTTGTGAAACGAAGTAGTTACAATTTCAAACATTTTCAAGTACATAAGCCTAAATTCCAGCACTTTTCAAACCTGGAACACAATGCAACATTAAAATTGGTCAGGTAAATGTCTTTTTTTCCTTTTCTGCGCTCCAGATTTCTGTTTACTTGAACTATCCACCACTGTCAGTGTTGCCAGGTCCTACAAAAATATCCAGCCCAAAGTCAGTGTAAAATCCGCCCCTCAGAAGCCAAGTTGTTGAGCGGTGGGGTGGGGGGGGAGTGTAAATTGTCGACCGGGGAGGCAGTGTTAAAATGGAGACAAATTGAGTATTATATTGTAACTTGTAACTCCCGCGGTGGCCCAACTCAAAAGTAGCCCAAAAAACCGCACCCCGCGACCCCAGAATCTTTACTGAAGGAGTTTCAAACAAGCCCAATTTGGCGTGAAAACCGCGAACCTGGCAACACTGACAACTGTATTTCCCACTGTTGGGCGGGTACCAGCTGGCTACAGTTGGTGCTGGATCAAACCATTTTTCAGTGGGAGGCGGGGGTGTATACACTTAATGGAAAATATGCAGATAGGTAAAAAACATATATATTTTAGCAATTGAGCTTATTTTGAGTACAGAATTTTATATTAATGAAAGATTTCAAGATTATTTAAAATTATAGACTTTAAATAAAAATTAATTGCTGGGTTCTTTGATGGCCCCCCTGGCCCTGGGGCCCGGGACAACAGACCCGGTTGTCCCCCCCTGTCGACGGGGCTGAATAGGGCAAACTCCCAGCTTTTGAAGTAGAACAAAATGGCTGCCTCCTTCTGAGTAAGATTTCCAGAACTGGCAGTTGATGTTGCCTTTGCGATGTAAAGTAATAGTTTATGTCAACTAATAATAGTGAAACTTTACCATAAGAACCCCATTGTAACAATGTTTTCAAAAAATCTAAAACTTAAACAGCAGATCAGTGGAACTCTGGGGTTTAAAGGTTAGGGTTTTTTGAGCTCCACATATAGTTATCTTGTTTGAAATTTATTTCGATGTGACAATCATATTAGGAGAAAAGAGCATTTAAACTCAAATTACATTGATTGTTCTGAGATGATACATGACAACACAATGAAGATGAATTAGGAAAATGTTATGGACAGATATATACAATATTCATCATTGATGATCAATTGACTTACTTCACCATTTATTGTGTATGATTAATATAAGGGCATATAATTAATCAGGATTATATTTGTTATGCCCTATTAAATAATATAAAATAATAATATTTATTATACCATATAACTGTTAACACTTCAGAAGTTCAAAATGAAGGTAACTTCATTTCAGTATTCACATTGCAAGCTCTTATATATGTCATTAAGCCATTAGGAAGCTGTGTATTAAATGTTTAGCGAAAGATTAGTTGAAAAGACTGAAATCAATGTTATTTTGCACCAGTATGTGTCAACTAAATGTAGAAGTGAAGAAAGTAAATACCATGTACAAAATATGATTCAACTGATGATTAAAAGAGACTTTGTCCATTTGAGAGAATACCTATTCTCACATTACGTACAGCTCATAAATTCCCCAAAATATGTACACTTTAAAAATATTTTTCTAGTCCTAATTTATATTTTATATACTATATAATAATATAGTTAATAAATTATGTTACATACATGTAACTACTTTCCTACAGTAATGAAAAGTAATTAAAAGATTGTAAAAGAAATGCAAAAAGTAAATAAATAAATAAATAAATTGGAAGACTAGCTGAATATGCAGCATATGCTAGTCTCTCCATATTTGCCAAAGTGATTTGTCTTCTAATTGAATTAGATTGGGAGTTCACTTGGAGTAGTTAAGGGGATCAATATAAGGCAAGTATCTTTGTTGCAGATCCAAATGCCTGAAGATAGACATGGGCTGGCAAAAGAAAAGAGTGTAGTAGTAGCTCCCAGCTTGGGGAGCACATCTCAGCATAGAGCCAGCTCTGCTTGGAGAAGTATTTGTGTGATCAAAGGAGTTGTCTGGATGGAGGAGCTCTGAACAGGAGATAAAGTCTAGTAAGATAACAGCTGAGAAAGGGGATCAATTTTACCTGGTTTTTGGTCAGTATCACATTACATTAGCAACCTAACCTATTTGTGATTGTGTCAGCAATAGTTGTAGATGTGGTTAACATTTGGGTAAAAAAAACACATTGATTTTTTTAACTGGGTAATTAATGTGTGTAAACACTTGATATTTAATACCACAAATTGAATATCTGGGTTTAAGAATGTCAGCATTTCAGGACAGCGACATACGCTTGCACAAAAGTGGCGGTGTCCTGAGTTCTCCAGAAAGTGCAAACAACTCTTGTGTAAACAACACTTATGTGTAAACAACACTTAACAAATATCTTTGTTTCAGTTACAGGAGAGTGGTCACTCCAAGACGAGCTGGTTTGGCTGTGGTCATGTGCTGGGCCGTGGCCTTCATAGTGGGCCTAACCCCCATGCTGGGCTGGAACAACCTGCACAACCTGGAGAGGAAGAATGGTTCTTTCAGCCCGGACCTGTTCATCACCTGCCAGTTCGAGAACGTCATCAGCATGGAGTACATGGTCTACTTCAACTTCTTCAGCTGGGTGCTGCCCCCGCTGTTTCTCATGCTTGCTATCTACACGGAGATCTTCTACATGATCCACAAGCAGCTGAACAAGAAGGTGGGCGTGGGCCACGGCGACCCCAGTAAGTATTACAATAAGGAGCTGAAGCTGGCCAAGTCGCTGGCACTCGTCCTGGTGCTGTTCGCCGCCAGCTGGCTCCCCCTGCACATCCTCAACTGCATCACGCTCTTCAGCCCCGAGTGCGAGAAGCCCGAGGTCCTCCTCTTCATCGCCATCCTGCTCACCCACGGCAACTCGGCCGTCAACCCCATCGTGTACGCGTTCCGCATCAAGAAGTTCCGAATGGCGTTCCTGCGGATCTGGAAGCAGTACTTCTGCTGTAAGGACGCTCCTCCGATCGATACTCAGATGAGTGAGAGGCTGGACAAGGATCACTTCTGTCCTGCTGCCCCACTGGAACACAACAACATTTGACTGGGAGTGTGGGGGACTTCCTGCGCAGGCTGAAATGTTTGATACTCTGAATAATTTTGAATGTAATTCAGTGTTTTTCAGCAAGTGCCACTGAGTGCATTAATCCACCGCTAAAAGGAATAAGACTACTATGTAAAACACCATGTAAATGTTTATTCCACATCACATGTATGCATTAATCAATTAATATGAGCATGTAAACAGCTTTATCAGATTTTTATTGTTTTCACGTGCGCATGTCTATCAGTGTAATCAAAATATGAGCACTCCTGTTCTGCAGTGCGAACATGACATGGTTCGTCATGTCCTTTCTGGAAATCCCACCATTTCACTGATCAGCAGTTGGTTTATTGCTCATTTGCTTTCTTATCTTTTTTTACATATTGGCTAAAATGCGTGAACGCTTCAGTTCACTTACTGAAAGACTCATTTTTTGTCAGTAATCAGGATCCTGTGGATGTTATCATACTCAGAATGTGCTGTTGTCAGAGACCGCTCCTGTTCTGGACATATTATGAAACATTATCACTCCACTTTGACAAGAAAGACAAAGAGGCTAGAATGTGGAATTAAGTCATTTAGTGGGACAATCTCAGATGTGGCATTTTTAAATAATACTTAATACACCATACTAAAAAATGTTTACTCAGTGATCAAAAGAATTCTTGGTAAAAAAAAAAAAAACAGAAAAGTTAAACTATTATACAAATATAAAAAAAATTATTTGCACCATTCTGCTATCCAAAGTATGCAATCTTAAAAGATGCATCATCTCATCATAAAATATTTGTAGTCATCATGAATTTTTATTCATGAGAACACACTTAAATGAGAAAATGTGAATGCACTGTATACACTGATAGTTCATTTCAAGCATTTATTTCATACGCTCACATTTGAAGTGCGGTTTTTATTAGAAAATGTTATGAATGATGAGAGCAACAATATACAATATATAAGGGCTGCTCATAAATAACATAAAACTACAGATTTGGTTTGCACAGAAATTTCTCATGAATTATATATTTAATTTATTAATTTGCCCACTACATACAAATAAGTATTGGTGGTTACAGACAGTATTGCTTAAGAACTGCACTAAAGAAACAATAAATTAATATAGTCTGACGTTCATTAATAGCATTATCGACCATTATAGTGTTGCATTACTATCTCTACCAAGCAAAATTAGACACACACATGCTATAAAATATTTTGCTGGACAAAGTAAACAGATTCTTTTGCCTTTCAACTGTGTGTGTGTGTGTGTGTGTGTGTGTGTGTGTGTGTGTGTGTGTGTGTGTGTGTGTGTGTGTGTGTGTGTGTGTGTGTGTGTGTGTGTGTGTGTGTGTGTGCGTGCGTGCGTGTGTGTGTTAAGGGAGGGATAATTCATGGCAAGTGATGCTGGATGAGTTCAGGAAGTGATCACTTAATTTATGTTTATCCAGCACTTCTCTCTCAGCTAGCCCAAGGTTAATTTGACTTTTATTTGCAGCTGCAAATTAACCTGCATAATTTAAGGTATGTTCAAATGTTATGTAATTATATAATACAAAACAGTGGTATTCAATATAATGTAAAGATGGATGCTGTCTTCTCCCTTTGCTACCACATTGAAGGGAAACCTCGAGCCATGTATACTGGCAGCATTATACGTTTTGTTTGTTTGTTTTTTTTCTGTATAGTAGCATACATGTAGTCATGATGGAACCAAGCTTTCTCTGTGAGACACACCAAGACATGGTCAAAATTATCAAGTAATTTATGTTCACTCTGACTAAAGCTTGTCAGTAATACACTGAACAGATGCCTCGACCATAAAAAATATCTGTTTTTTTGTTTTGTTGTTTTTTTTTTTTTTTTTTTTTTTTACATCACTACGGTTTACTAGTGTTCTTCTTTATGTTTCATTGGACTTCTGCCAAAACACAGTATGAAAGATGGAATCACTTCGGTAGTCCTGACAATTCATAAACTGGTATGAAGTAAGTACAGTATGTACATAACTGTTTGTAAGCAATTGTGGGATTGCAATCAGTACAATTGTACCTTATTTCTTATTTCATTATTTCTAAGTAAATAGGAATAGTGGAGTAATGAAGTCTGTGTCTGGTTTTCAATTTATTTGTGCCTTGTATTCTTAACAGCATGTTCTCTTTCCAGCAGTTTTCTGTTTTAAAATTTGTTTTCATATTTAAAAATCTTAGTCTTAACATATCCGCTTTTCTGACACACTGCTATGATAGTTTTAAAGTAACCCCTTTAACACACTTGCAATTACAAATTACACAATGCATGACGAGGAAGCTAAGCTAAGGAAAGATTAAGGGATTTAAGTTTGGATTTATTATGGAGAGAGAACTAGACAGCCAGACATACAAGGACAGAGCGTTGTGGAGCAAATCTTAAAAATGGTCAGTCATCAAAGCTATGAAGGTGTAGGAACAATGAGGTGCATGGCAGAAGACACAATGATTTAGGTTTGTAGCTAAGGTGTGGGAGGAGGTTATTGAGAGCTTTGTGTGTGAGATGGATTTAAAATGAATGTGGTATTTAACTGAAAGCCAGTGAAGATTGATTTGGTCTTGATATAGATCTGGGTGTCATCTGCCTAGCAATAGTTCAGTTTTAAAGGATGTTTGACATTTCTGAGCAGGAGCATATATACCTTAGAGATTTGATCTTAATTACTTATTAATTACTAGTTACTGCGGAAGTCTATTGAGTTTGACAGCCATTTCAGAAACGCCCAGTGCAAAGTCACGAAAGGAAAGAGTGCGAACTTTGCATGACCCCCACTGCATCAGTTGACGATTTGGTCAACTGTAGCTCATTCAGGATAAATGCGTTTTGTTTCCCTCTAGTGGATAAATAAACAATAGCACTACACAACAAATACATTAAATTATTCCGAGGTTAATTCCTAATACAAGCAGAATCAGAATCTGTTTATTTTCCAAGTGCGCTCACACATACAAGTAATGTGATCTTAGTTGCAGTAGCTCACAAAAAAATACAGCTAAATATACAGATAATTCGCACACCAGAGTGGAGAAAAACATTGCATGTTTTTTTATATAGCTCTGGTAGTAATTTGTCCACAGTAACGCATTCCGTATATGTATTTTTTTGTAGGCCTATAGACTATATAAATTAAGGCTGCATGTATTGCATTACATTACATCTAGCTCCTTTGCGATTGTAATGTAGGTAACATCTGCGTCAAACCTTTCCAACTGTGGTTGTACCTTTGGATGTCCTAATCAGATGTAAAACATGTAATTCTAGAAAAAGAAAAGACATAATCTACAGATTTAACCAGGAACTAGTGAAAATAGAATCTAACGAGACTCTGGCGTGTTGTGGAGTGCTGTAGCTTTAACGAAACCGTCAGCGGACCAGATTGTTTCTTGGCGGCCGAACCAAACCAGCGAAGCGGGAGCCTGGCTGTGTTTTGTGCACTTTTGAGATTGGACATTTAATAGAAATAGGTATCGTTTAAAAACTTTACATTGTAAGTGTTTCCAGGGTGCTTGCATACACAACCGCCGACAAATCACTCTCGCAGCTGGCCAGGTTGCTCGCTGAGGTAAAAACACTCAGTACTGATGGCGTGCAGCGTATTTGGGTTCATCCACTTCCATCTACCCTGGTTCGGTTGCTAGCCGGCTAGTTACATTAGCACTGGACCTCTTGCGGTTATATTCTTGTAATTACTTCTCACAAAAAAATAAATATACAGAATGTTATACTTAGACCTAATACGCCGTCAAATGTTGTATTATTTGTTTCACAGCGTGGAACATTTGGCCTTAGCTGTGTAAAGCTAACGACAGCGCCACCGTGTCGTGTTAGCCAGCTAGCTAACATTAACACAGTCCGCGTTGGCCGCTGGCGAGCTAGCTACATCTACATTATTGTAGCTGGGCTAGATGGCTCTGCGGCGTAGCTGGTGGAAGTAGCCAGACCAAACTCGCTAACATCACAACACTGCTCAAGATGAATGGGAAAATCATAGCCAACACCCCCATCGCAGTGGACTGCTGGCAGCTGCGGAAGTGTAGCCATGTACGGCTCTTTTTCCTCTCGCACATGCACACGGACCACACCTCTGGCCTCACATCCACCTGGAGTAACCGACCCATCTACTGCTCACCTGTGACCGCCACACTCCTAAGACGTAAACTACAGGTGACTAGTCCCTAGACAATCCGGGGTTGACGCATTCTCATTTATCTTTATGTAAAATATTATCTACATTAATAATTATAATCACAGGCTAACTAGTAGTGAAATATCACCAGAATTACATTGTGAGAAACTCTGTATACGTCTGGACAAAGATATCTGTTTACTTCTGTATTATTTCAACATATATCATGGTATTCCTGAATGTTGTTCCAGTTATTATTTTTAAACTCTGATGTGGCTGCCATATATAGGTGAAAGAGAACTGGATCCATGCCCTAGAGGTTGGGGAACCACACATGCTGCCATTGGATGACATTGGGAAAGAAAGGATGACTGTTACCCTTATCGATGCTAACCATTGTCCTGGAGCCGTTATGTTTTTTTTCGAAGGGTACTTTGGCACCATTCTTTACACTGGTGAGCCTTGGCTAAATGTAAACACTTGTAAGCAGTGTTGTCTATATTGCAGTGTGTACAAATGGAAAAATGTGGAAAAAAAGTCACACAATACCTATGGTTTTCTGTGTTGTGAACAGGGGACTTTCGCTACACACCGTCAATGCTGCGTGAGCCATGTCTGAGAAACAATACAACTATTGATGTGCTGTATCTGGACAACACTAACTGTGACCCCACCCGGTCTATTCCTTCTCGCCGGCAAGCCTGTCAGCAGATGAAAGAGATAATCAGAGCTCATCCAAACTACACTGTGGTCATCGGTGAGTCTTGCAGTGTGTATTACACCCCAACATTAAATACAGTGTCTCAAACCCAGTGAGTCTCGACGGACATTAAGATTCTGCATGTCTCAAGTACATCAAGCGTCAGTGTGTCCTTTGAGTCGGTACTTCAGCACACCAAGATTTTTACTAATGATTTTTATTAATGACTTCAGGAAATATTTTGTGCATTATGAAATAATATACCCTATAAATAAATAAAATACCCGAAACAGTACATTATATAAAAGTATTTGTTTTACCAGATCCCAACAGAGCGTTCTTTTCTCGGGTGACTACAAGCTAGAGTTTTAACAAGTAGAATAAGATGATGTTCTGCCAACAGGTGTGTATGCCCTTGGTAAAGAGTCTCTGCTTGTGGAGCTGGCCATGGAGTTTAAGACGTGGGTGGAGGTGGACTTGGAGCGCTTGGAGACACTCCAGGCCCTGGAGCTCCCCGACGTGTTCACCACAGAGCAGGGTGCCGGGCGTTTCCGTGCAGTCAGACAGTCCGAGATCAACGCTTCTAATCTGCTGGCCTGGAACAAGGAGTGGCCCACCATAGCCATACTGCCCACCAGCCGCCCTGTAGTCTCCTGCCACCCCAACGTCTATGTGGTGCCATACTCTGACCACTCCTCTTACCTGGAGCTGGAGGACTTCGTCTCGGCCCTGCGGCCGGTCGCTCTGCTACCCATCGTGGGCAACTGCTTGCCTTACTTCTCCTCTCTCCTGAGCCCGCTCAGGAAGCCCCGCCCGGTGGTGGTACCTGAGTCGGTGCAGCATTACATGGCGGGTGAACCTAGCGGCCCACGTGGCGCTTTCAACCCAGCCACCGTGCCACGCCAGCCGTTACGGTCGCTGCCTCGAGGAGTCGTGTTCGAGTCGCCGGGGCAGAAGCGGCTCAACAACGGGGTCAACAACGGGGACTTAGATTCTTCAGATGGCGTGAACGAAGTCAGCTCTGACGCCGATGCGGACTCGGACTGCGTCCTGTTGGACATGAGTGCGGATCTCACTCATAGTCCGTGCAGTCCGCTGCACAGGGGCACGACTCTGGCGCGAGTCACGTCTGAGGACACAATGACGATCAACAGCCTCAGCATTCAGCTAGACGCCCATGATGATGAGTCCTTCGTTGCCCAAAATGGCTTCATGTCCCTCAATACTAAAAGCTTGAGTGATTTTGGCGTCAGCCAAAATCCCAAGAAAGGCCCCCAGCTAGGAAGTGCTCACCCCAGAGCCACGTGTCCATCCATGGACAGCATTAATCTCCATGATGGCACATGCATGCTGGCTATGGAAGCCTTAACACCGGCTGAAACACTACAGGAGCCTTTGGCTCAGTCTGCCAGAGTGACCACTGAGCAGTGGCTACTTGGGAACTTTACGATTCCAGAGGAGGAACTTGTGGGTCAACGTAGCGTCTTTCGAGGCTCGCGTCTGGCTTATTCCCTCATCCCATTCAGTGTGCTGGAACCCAAGAGCGATCCCTTTGAAGCTGCAATACAAAGGCTGAAATCCAAACCGGTGTTTATGTGAATGTGTCGGCGTGCTGTCTGATGTGAAACAGAAGTCCCAAAACTCTGCGTTTGTTTTCAAATCATCATTACTGCTTAGCAAGAATCTCACTAGTTTTATCGTTTCACAAATATTTATTTAAAATGATGTGATTAAAATCATCGGAGGATATGTGGCCTGTGACTTTTGTATTTTTGAATTGTATTACTATGCACTTTGATTTGGGGCACTTCCTTGACACTGACTGGTATTGTGGTTTAAGGTTCATGTGCCAACATATGGAACACCTCACTAGATCCTCCGTTAAACCTATTCACATGTGTTATTGAACCTAGTATATTTTCATTTAAAAACAAACTCCAGAATCTGGCGATTTAGATCCTTAAGGCTTATTGTTGTTTAAAACAGTTCTGTGATTTGTACAGTGTTTTTCACCATGTTTGCAACCTGTTGCGTTTTTGCACACATTCCTGAATGATCTGTTATTGTCTTATCATGTTTTCAGTTTGCTTAATGTT
Organism: Brachyhypopomus gauderio; assembly: GCF_052324685.1. Classification (NCBI taxonomy): domain Eukaryota; kingdom Metazoa; phylum Chordata; class Actinopteri; order Gymnotiformes; family Hypopomidae; genus Brachyhypopomus; species Brachyhypopomus gauderio. The sequence goes on along the minus strand of NC_135214.1, from coordinate 30,159,731 downwards.
TTATATACTGCGATACATTTTTTTTTGCCTTCTAAAAGTGTGGATGCCATTTGTAGTGTTAAAAACAATAAATTTTGTTTTGTAATGCTCTTGTTGATTTCGTTTGCTGGTTCATTTAGTTTAGTCCTAGTTTTGAATACCTCATTTTGAAAGGCTCAGATACAGACTATGTAAAATGGTCCAAATATAACTAGTTAAATGTACAGTGAGTAATGTGTTCGCCTGTTAACTGCACATTACAGACTCTCATGGTTGATTTCAGAATATGGAGACGTTTCAGTTGCTGATGTGCCTGCTACAGAAAAGATTATGCAACTCGTTCACAAGAAGTACTCATTTCTCACTGGATAGACTCACTGGGAGGTTGGCATAGGTTAACGAACTGTATTAGCAGGACTCTACTGATTTTTTGGCATGACCATGATTTAGACTATGAAAAGATACGACAGTATGCAATGGTGGGGGTGGCAGAGATAAATTAAATTATAATGCAGATAATCACAAGGTTTATACACATGGCTGCCTGGGACTGACCATAGTAAGATTACATTTAAACATACTAAAGAGCGCATCCCTGTCTGGTGACTATCCCTTCAAATGCAGGGGTGCAAAGATGTGTTCATCTACAAATGAATAGGAATTGGCACTAGAGGTTCCAGACCTGTTCTCTGAATTCAATACATGTAACCCATCCTTAATGTCCTTGGCAATATTATTAGACCACCAAAACAGTACAACGCTCAAGGAAACTATCGTCTATAGTATTGGAGTACCAGAGTTATTGGTTCATTTAAAAGGTCATTAATTCAGCAAACTAATACAAGAAAAAAACATTTATGTATTGCTGTGGAAATAGCCATAGACTGCAAACACTTTAGTAAACTAGTAAAATCAATTAATGAATTAATCAAAACTCTGCCATATTGTATTATTTGTTTTAAGGAAGAATTTTAGCTCTAACATTGCATCACTTTCCACGACCTTCACTGGCCTAATCTTATAGAATTTTAAGTTAGCGCTAAATTATTTTCGTTTTCTTGTAGTCTTTCTTTCGGTTCGTCACTAGATGGCAGTAGTTAGCAGGGTATGGGATGTTCAGCGAGGCGAAACCAGCGTGAAATAAATCTGCTGCTGTTTATGTGACATTGTTTCACAAATGAACCTAAGACAATCTATTTTTTCAGTCTAATAATTCTAATCAGATTTCATTCATGCCCAAAAGGATTAATTTCTTTTTCTACACGGCTACTGATTGTACAGTGAATAAAATCCGTGTTGATTTAATCTTACATTCCGGCAGTGCTCCTGGTATGCTAAAAAAAAATCCTAGTCATTGGAGGAGTAATAGGTACATGAGTGGAGAATTTAATTTATCTCACTAAGCTGACTAGAATTGTCGACGTTTTTCTTCTTTTGTCATGGCGCCCACAGTAATGGAATACTCAAAGAACCAAATGCCTTTAGGTGCTACAGGGCCCTTTTACAGCTGAGCCAGTCACCTGACCTGCAACCATATCTGATAGTGAGAACGGTTTAGCACATAGGGGAGAGAAACTCTGAAGTAACAACCTATAACATATTTTCACGTGGAACCCAAGAAACTTCCTGGTGCTACATTTGATAACGGGGGTATTTTATTCAAAATAAAACTAGTCTTTCTCAAGTATGTAGAAAATATGGGATGGTCCACATGAGTTTTTCATCCATCTCAAATGCAAATTAGATAAGAGGCCAAATATAGATGTTCTTTATCAACATATTATTACTCAGGGGTTATTAAGATATACCAATTAATGCACTATACCAACCATCAATTATGAATACCAATTCATTTCTGTTTAATATTATATGGTTTGGGAAAAGTAGCCAAATATCTTCCTTCTCTTCTTTTGTATCTGAACACAGATGGTCTTGAGTTCAGGGTTCATCAGACCGCAGCCTTGTGCCTTTGCAGGTGGAGTAGGGTCAGTTTCACATGGGGTTGGAGCAGTGTCTCCATGCCCTCACACAGAATAAATGGCTGGCACTTTCACGGAAGGTATTTGCATTCTGGACGAGGGCAGATCCACATTAACACACAGGCCATGCTCCCAGAGACCAGCACAAACCCTGCATGCAGCTAATGTCCTCTTGAATGATGGCCAATAGCTAATTCAACCTCTGGGCAAGAACACTGACTGACTCTCAGCTCCAGCCAGTGGCAAAAATCATTGGCCAAACATAAAATCCTTACAATAAAGTGAACATTAAATGCTACTTTAAAAGTTTTCTTAATACACTTAACACGGTTGTAGAAATCAGAAGTGGAGTGATGCTCATTGAGCAATTAGTGGATGATATGGACTTGCATAAAATGCATACACGAAGGGGGGGGGGGGGGGGGGGGGGGGGTGCAACACAGGCAAACAGGGCTGTATGCAGGTGAGTATATATGCAGAGGGTAATGAGTCCAGAAATTACAAACAGGTGCAGGTGATTGATAGGAGCGGCAAAAGAGGAGCTGGAAGGATATCTGGAAAACAAGGAGTATACACACCGACCTGCCTGTGCGTGAACCACGGTAACACCATCACGGCACAGTAGGCCACTGGTGCTTCATAGATTAATTACCATCAGGATGAAACTATTCATCAAGAACCGGTAAACGCCATTTAAACGTCATTACAGATTTTCAAAAAATTCCCCCGAGGATCTACTATAAATTCAAAATGGCTGGTGGTCTTTTTTTTTAGTTTGTTTTGTTTTATTTTGAGTAATTGATGGACATAGGGTTTATTACCTACAGCAGTGCATTCACCCACTGTGTGAATCATGGCACAACTGCTGCTTCAGTAACAGAGCCGGATGTCTGGAGGTGCATTGAAGAAATGGAAGATGAATGGACCTGAACTGCAGATATGGCTTTGATCTGTAGGAGGGCGGCAGGGCCAAAGCCAGTGTCCTCACTACCAACACCCCCCCACCCCCCCACCCACTTACTCCACAGGCTCGACAGGCTCAGAGAACCCTGCAGGGCTACAGCATGCTGTGCCCACCGATAAGCAGGTATCAGGGGAGAGACGCTCGTTGAAATTCAGCCAGGTCCTACCCACCAAGAAAATCTGATATTTGCTGGATATGCCCCATTTGAGCGATGTCTCTTCACCGTGTAACATATTTTCCACCTTGATCCATTTGATCCGTAGACTTTATGAGTGAAATGTTATTTTTAGTTACATTTTTCTCTGACAATATGGATGAAAGTCGCCCGACCCGTTCCCAGCCTAGCCATTTAAGCAGTTCAGAAAGCATATAGTGTATGCAGGCTTGACACAAACAATAGCACAGTGATCCAGCCTGGATCATGACGAGGTGCAGTAAGTTGGTGCAGAAGAGCGGTGTAGTGGGTGGTGCAGTAGCGTAGTGCAGTAGTGTGGTGCAGTAGCGTGGTCTAGTAGGGCGGTGTAGTAGTATAGTGCAGTAGGGTGGTGTAGTAGCGTAGTGCAGTAGGGTGGTGCAGTAGCCTGGTGCAGTAGGGCGTTGCAGTAGGGCGGTGTAGTAGGGTGGTGCAGTAGCCTGGTGCAGTAGGGCGGTGTAGTAGGGTGGTGCAGTAGCATAGTGTAGTAGGGTGGTGTAATAGTGTAGTGCAGTAGGATGGTCCAGTAGGGTGGTGTAGTAGCGTAGTGCAGTAGGGCGGTACAGTAGTGTGGCGCACTAGAGCGGTGTAGTAGCCTGGTGCAATAGCGAGGTGTAGAGTACAGTAGGGTGGTGTAGTAGCCTGGTGCAATAGCGAGGTGTAGAGTACAGTAGGGTGGTGTAGTAGGATGGTGCAATAGCGAGGTGTAGAGTACAGTAGGGTGGTGTAGTAGCCTGGTGCAATAGCGAGGTGTAGAGTACAGTAGGGTGGTGTAGTAGCCTGGTGCAATAGCGAGGTGTAGAGTACAGTAGGGTGGTGTAGTAGCCTGGTGCAATAGCGAGGTGTAGAGTACAGTAGGGTGGTGTAGTAGCCTGGTGCAATAGCGAGGTGTAGAGTACAGTAGGGTGGTGTAGTAGGATGGTGCAATAGCGAGGTGTAGAGTACAGTAGGGTGGTGTAGTAGGATGGTGCAATAGCGAGGTGTAGAGTACAGTAGGGTGGTGTAGTAGCCTGGTGCAATAGCGAGGTGTAGAGTACAGTAGGGTGGTGTAGTAGCCTGGTGCAATAGCGAGGTGTAGAGTACAGTAGGGTGGTGTAGTAGGATGGTGCAATAGCGAGGTGTAGAGTACAGTAGGGTGGTGTAGTAGGATGGTGCAATAGCGAGGTGTAGAGTACAGTAGGGTGGTGTAGTAGCCTGGTGCAATAGCGAGGTGTAGAGTACAGTAGGGTGGTGTAGTAGGATGGTGCAATAGCGAGGTGTAGAGTACAGTAGGGTGGTGTAGTAGGATGGTGCAATAGCGAGGTGTAGAGTACAGTAGGGTGGTGTAGTAGGATGGTGCTCACACTGCACCAGCAGTCCCTCTTCCCTCAGAGACCTCCCTCTGATCTCTAATCATGAAACTTTCGTGCATTACAATAGCACAATAGCACATGTGTAGTGCTCAGCGTTGGATCATTTTCCTCCTCCTCCTCCTCCTCCTCCTCCTCCTCTTCCACCCCCTCTTGGCACTGAAACAGCACAGTCCCAGCATCATCACGATCTGAGGGAAGCAACCCAGACCTGCAAACGGGAGCCAGCGAGCTTCAGTGAGGGCTTACAGCAGGTCTCTGCCGTAGGACTGAAGGGTATGAATTAGGCATAGAGCAGAGTCCCTTCTGCAAAGCCTCTAATGTGCTGTGGACAAGGAGCTTCTACACAGTGTACTCCAAAACGTGATAGCTAACGAGGGGGAGGAGAGAGTGAGAGAGAGACTGTGAGGGAGGGAGAGAGACGTGGGGAGAAAGAGGGAAGCCAAATTCAGGGTTTCGGTTCATTTGTCTAAGAATTACATCTTACTAAAAAAAATCTTTATCTAAACCTCTGTAAAAAGTTTTAGAGTGAACACTGGAGGTGCTAATAATGTAAAGCTAACCCAACTCAGTATTATAACTGAACATTTCTAACAACCTGTCTGAAAGGAAAATGTAAGAGCTGCTTTGCTCAAGATCAGAGCACACTTCTGACTGCATCAAATCTGCCTTTGAGATTGGTTTTTATAGCGTTCCTTTTTTCCAAACATTATACCACATAACACAGGCCTGCTGTCCACAGCAGCTCATTTTTGAAAGTAATGGACACTAAGCAAATCTACTATAATATGAAAACGGGTTAGGAAACTGTTAAAAGCAAGTGCAATGTTTCTTTTTATGTGTTAAAACTCACTTTCTTTTAGAATTCTTTGTTCTTGCAGTGGAAGGCTTAACAACCCTCATTAAGTCTAATACTGTTGCAGCTGTACGATCTTCCCAAAAAGACCACGTTTGTCTTTGGTTTTTTCTGTGTTTTTCTGTAATTATAGGGCACTTTGTGAACTCTTTTGCAAAGGGAGATAAACATGCAGACGTGTTTCTATGTGCTTTATACGACAGGTTTTTGTTGGGTTTTTTTCTGTTTAAATGTGTGATATGCATTACCAGCATTGTGTTTGCTGTAATTATTCACACATTCAGCCAGACTCCTGAAAAAATGTATACATGTATACATCTATACAGAATGAACCTCTTTATTCCTACACAACAATCCAACCATTCTGTCTATATCGATTTTTCTTAGAAGTATGCAGTCAATATATAATAGCTGAGGCTTAATAAGTAGCATGACAGGCGGTGACATTTGCACTCACTCTCCCTACTAACCAACACTAAAGCTTTGCGCTCACACAGTGACACATATTCTAGATATTAATATAGTTCATATCAATCTAAACCATCTGAATCCAATTACAGAAATCTCATTGTTATTCTGTTTGACTTTTCAATCTGTCATTTCATACCCTGATACACAAAGAAATTGGAATCAGAATCAGTTCTGCTGTGTAGTGTAATGCAATTTTAGAGGCTAAAATCCATTTACCTCCTCACTGCTCACTGTAAAAGAATTCTGTCTGAGATAAAAGTGTTTAAGAATAATTTGGCAATTTTTTGATTTACAAATGTTTTAGGCACTATGTACCTGGAATGGACCTAGAAATCAGTATTGCTCATTGCTAATAATAGTTATATTAGTCATAATGAGCCACAATATAACATTAATGCCGATTTTATCAGTACGGATATTTGTACTCAAGACTATTTATCAACACAGAAAAGATGAAGTGGCTTTCAATATGCATACAGAGAATTTAACGTGTAAGTTTTATACTGCTAGCAGTATAATTTATACTGAATTCTGACACGGTGTCTCTACCTTTCAGTTCCTCACCTTCTTTGAGTGGTTTTCTGCATTATAGCAATTTTAGCACGTTTTATAGCAGTGTGGATATAGCAAAGCATGACCCCCCCATCAGCAAAACCTCTCACTGGGATCTAAAACCCCAATAACACTGCACTACAAGACTGCTTTGTTCTATTTCAATACTTGCAGGAATCATGAATGCCACAATTCCATTTAAACTGCATTGTTTAAATTAAATTGCTTAGCCATCTATTACAGACTAAAAGGGAGCTTGTTCAGTTATACACACAACCTGCGTGATTTAAAACGTCTCCTCAGAACATCTCACTGAATATCTCGGCTCATTTCCACAAAGACAAATGATAAATAAAATGTCTTAATCATTCTTCATTTAAGCAAATTGTGCTTGGCCTGTTTTTTTTCTTGCATAGTAGGGCATAGCTGACGATGTTGAACGGTTATACATTTGAAGCTTTCTTACTGGAAATACGTTGAAGTAATTAAGGATGAATAGCTGGAAATGCTAGGCTTTGGCCTTTTAGGACTGCCAATCAAAAGACTGGGTGTACAATATGTCAGTATCTGCCTCATGCTGTGAGCAATTAAGTGTGATTTTGAAGAGTCCTTCTCATTATAGAACATCTGGGGAGAGTTTTAGGACATCAAAATGCAATTCACTCAATGTAAAGGCGGCTTTTTATTCATTCAGACCTGTCTCTACTCTGGAAGGTTTGACAATAGGCTGTCATCAGAGCTCTGTTCACTATGTAAGTGCATGACCATCACATAGGAGAGAGAGAGAGAGAGAGGGGGGGGGGAAGAATTTGCTTCAGTCAATTATCTACCATTTCAATGGTTCTCTCTGTTTTCTTCAGGTAAAGGGCCTGATATGTCAGGGTTGAATCACATTAAATGCTGAAAGCACACTTTAAACAACATGGGATGGACACAGAAGTGGATTCTGGGTAACAGTACTTCTTACCAATGACCAAAATTCTGTGATGGAAATATACATGCTTTAACAAAGGGACCTTTCATATTTCATCTGAAACTATATTTAGCTGTACAATTATTTTCCATTTGCATTAAATCCAATAAGCACGGAAGTCACACTTTGCATGAGGAACCACACACTTTGTGTAGACAGAAACATCAATCCAGATGCTAATCAGGCACCATTAAATTCTCTCTTGTCCATGTCCTACATCTCAAAGACAAGCAAGGAAACAAACAAGAAGACAAAGACTCTACTTTCGTGCGAGAAATGGCAATGTACAATGTAGGATACATATTACCCAAGGAAGTGGACTAAATGATGCTTCACTAAGAGTGAATGTGACACATTCATCAGAGCCTTGTAAGCCACAGGTGATTGCACCTTTTCCAGCAGAAATGGGGTAAATAGAAGTATGTAAATGCACACCTGCCTCCTGTGACTAAGTAAAGCTACACGCTTTTTTTTCACAAGGAATCCCTCCTCTCTCACGTTAGAGCTTCCTCAGTCTTTACAGTTCACATCAATTGCTGATGCATTACTCGTGAACAAAAGCCACACTCGTATTATTAGTAAAACTGCCATTGTTTTTATTGGTTTTTCATACCAAGGTAATCCATTACAAATTTCACAAAACCATGGATAACGATGACGGCGTTGCTCGGCTCGGGAGACCGCCCGCCACGCATGTTGGCCGAGATCAGGAGAGGCGAGGAGGAGGAAAGAACGGAGAACGGGGAGGACCGAGCCTGATGGAGGAGTTGCGTGGGATGGCGGGGCTTACGCTGGCTTTGCTCCAGCCGATAAACTGATCTGGGACCTGCGGCGAGGGGAAGGCACGAGGACGCCTCACCCGTCAGCTGCTTTGGCACCAGTGTGCGTGCCTCATAGAGCGAGCGTTGGCACTGCATGGGTGGCACATCGTCAGGGGACAAGAAGAGGTCCAGGGACAAACCTGTCACCACATGCTTCAGTGGATGTTGCTCCCCCCCCTCTCCCTAGTCGAAGCTGTGCTCTTTATGCCACAAGGCTATGACTCATTTCCTCGTGATAAGGCGGGGGAGGGGGGGGGGGGGGTGTGCAGGGAGAGAGAAACGATCCTTGCCATCATTGTCATGGATGGAATCCATCAACGATTTCTTGGCTATGACTTATAGTGACTCATTTATGGAACTTCACGGGCTACCTAAAGCAGTACAATTCAGCATGTCAAATTATACAGGAAAGTAACTCCTCAAAATCAAATATGAAAGTCCATTAAATCTAACATTACAATACAGTTAATACACCATCAGACGTACCAACAGAAGGTAGCTACAGGACGAGTACGCAAAACTAGTAGCTCATCAAAATAAACAAATGTACATATGTTTAAATGGAGGACTGAAAATAAGACAATTTCATACATTTCTCTGGCAAATACTATAAATTGTGCTTGCTTAGTAACAACCATTCAGACAACTCAAAAAACATACTGATTGAGACTGAACTGTTGTTTGTGCTTTGTTATTGATTATGGAACTGTACCTTACGGAGTAAACCTGTCATTTTGGACATATACACTTTCTGAGGTTTACATAACTGAGTTAATTTCAAACAGTAACATCATAAGTTTATTTAACATGCATGTCCTTATTTAGCAATCATAATACATCAATTACTGTAGTCAGTTCATAGCAGATATCATCCATAAAAATTACAAGGGATAATATTTCAGCCAATGTGTAAAATGCACAGATTGCTCAGGCCAATCAGACCACTGACATGACATGAAGTGAAAGGTCATATTGAACCACATATAAATATGTCATCATATATAACTGGAAAATACAATGCACCTAATCAACTATAGGTGTAACTTCTATACACTCCTCAATCTACCAATCTGAATCTAGGTTTGAAAATAACATCTTGCTTTGCACACTTATTAATTATGTCCTGCGACCCTTTTTTTTGTCCTGCAAGCCCTCGCAAGACCATGTGCTCTCGCTCAGCTGGCCATCTCTGCATAATCACTGAGGACTTTGAATAATGCAAAAGTGCAGATGCAGAACTTGAATAATAGAAAAGTGCAGATTTTTTTTTGAGAAAGCACTCAAAACTTTTAATCTGGGTCAAAATCAGAACATTTGGACACGCAGGACAGAATGAGCATGTGGAAGCAATGAAGGTTGTTGAGGAGATGTGCTGGTCTGTTTAATGCGTCTCCTTTATTGTTTAAAATGCCACACATTCCCTCTGTCTTTCATCTGAAAATAATTGTGAAATGTTCCGAATCACTACCATTCTGTTTGTTCATCTGCTCATATGCATCTGCTCAAATGTCCAAAACCACTCTTGTAATAACAAAGCTTTCATATCATTCGAGCTATTACATTTGCAATAGTTACTGACTAAGATTAATATCCAAGTGATGGAGTTGAAGAGGTTAAAGAATATGGCGTTATTAAAAATGGTTCATTTGTAAGTACATGGTTAGTTTGAACTATAGCTGACAAAACTTGTTTGGCTTTTGCTGTGTTTCATGACATCGGTTCCTGCTGGTTTATGAATATTAGAGCTGGTTTACAATGTATTTTTTTCATTAGGAAAATATTTGTGCTTTTCTTGTACTTGGGTCCATAGATTTCTGTAACTTATCTTTCATAGCAATAATAATAATTGTTGCATCCTCAATGAATGTAATTCTTCATAAAGCGTAACTAAGGTCTGCACTATGCATATGCAATACAGTAGGTATACTGTACAATGGGGTGTTTGTTTTTCATGCTTTACAATAAAAAAGTGTTTCATGTCACAAAGCTAAAAAACTAAAGATTGAATACCACTGTGAAAAATATTACTCCCAATTCACTATATAGACATTCCCCAAGTCCCAGAAACACCACCTTTCAAGTGTACCTACAAATTTAACACAAATTAACATTCTACTGTATCAAATATGGTGTATCAAATACCTTTGCAGGGTAGAACATTTACAATTTGACCATTTACTGATCCCAGCAGCAGGTTTCCTATTAACGTCTTTAACGTCCTTAGCATGTTTTACCATCCCTGCATCATTATCTGTCCTAAAAATGTCAAATTTCAAATGCATCTCAAAGTTACTCTGGTACATCACAAACAAACAAAAGAACGTAAAAGACCCTTGTAAACTGGAGGTCTCTTATTCTGGGTATAAGTAAACATGTCTGTAAGTCTCAAAGTCTGCAATAAAAGTAGTGGACAAGGTCCAAATTGAAATAATGCCACACCATAAGAACATCATTATCCAATAATTCCACATCATAAGAACATCCTTATCCATAGCAGACTCGTATTAATGCAGGTTTTTGAGACTGATAACACGTGTGCTCCAAAACACACGATTTACTTCATTGCTTGCTAAAATCCCCACCACTGGATCAAACCAGGTGACTGAATAAAGTCTATCATACTCCAATAGGAGATTCACAGCCTTAAGCCACTGCCCTGTCCCCTTTGCTCTAGGGCAGGTAAACACATATGGTGTCTGCTGTAATCGATGGCCATCGAGATCCAGATGTCCAGAGAGAGAGCGCTTGTGGCCATGGCCTGTTGTCTCTGAACTGGGCCTGTATAAATTCATATGGCAGTAGACGGGCTGAGATTGCTGGGACTACAGTCTGGTGGAGTCTGGTTGGGTTTGATGCCTCGGGACTTCATGTACAAGATCAACTGATCTGGGATCTCGGCCAAGACGTCCTTGGCCAGCCGAGCCATGCTGAGCACGTGGTTCCCTGTCCGGTCCATGTAGTCCCTGAATGGCACGAACTATTGATACAACGAAGAGTTAAAAGCTGTCTGTATAGCCTACATAAACCAAAACACTATTCATTAAATCACTGTAGAGTTTTTTGCACACAAAAAAGCAAGGACAACGCTCATTTGGGTAAAGATAAACAGTGGGAGTAAATGCTGAGCATCATTTTGTTTGGTGAGGAACATTGATTTTTTTTCTGCATTCATTTTTCACATACAGCAAAGTCTTTAGTACGTGTAATGTATAATATTACAGTCTACTTCAAAAGCTGGAGAACAACCAAAATGAAACTCTGGAAAATGTCCTTACATATTCATCTACTTCCTTTTAATTGAATACTGTCTTTATTTTAGGGTCATTTAAAGGTAGGCTGGAATGGTCTATTCCTTGAAGCATTTCTCTATGCACAACCAACCCCAAGAAACCCATGTATACATTCCCTTAATGTGCCTGTTTCATGAAGACATTATTGCAAACTGCATTGACTGTTGATTTTGTGAGAGTAACATCGTTGAGGACATTTAGTGAACTTATGAAGACAGATGTGAAGACCAATGTCATTTCAGGTTGCACACTAGAAATTGCGGATTTCCTCAGACTGCTGACTGACAGTTGACCCACGCAGCAAATAAGGTTAAGTGAAAACTATATCTGAAACTACATCAGCAAATTACCTGCACAATGTCTCTTTCTGCCAGTTTCCCTCTTGATGATATCCTGATGTCATCACCATCCAACTCAACCATGGCTGGAGAGAAAAGTTAATGTCATCAGCCCTTTGGCCAATAAAACTTATTACTCCGTCAGTCGCATTCATGACATGCATATTATGGTCTCTGCTGGAAGGTAATGAACGTTCTGGAGGAAAGTTCTGGAGGCAGATGGGGCTACGTGCTCATTATGTTCAACAGCTGTGAACCCTGAACAAATCCAGCAGGTTGACATCTGCTTATTAGCCAAAAGTCCCAAAACCTCTCCAATTACTTGATCCCCAACCAAAAAGTCCACTTTATTTGGCCGTGATGCATATTTAAGACACAGCTTTAAGAATCAAAAGCAAAGATTGTTACTACATATGTGTACAGTAATTTTAGATGTGGTGCTCAGACTCTGTACAGATCGAGTGACACGAACGGCTTGGAGGAATAGAAACGTGGAGATTTCCAGTCTTACCATCAAATTCAGCTTGTCCTACTCCAACAATGATGATGGACATGGGTAGTTTAGCAGCCTGGAAACCACAAGGAATGCAAAACAGAACAATATTCCGTCTCTGGACTCACTCTGCTCACGTAATTCAACATGCAGAGTATATACTAGCAGGCATAGTAGATTTAGTAATAATATTAGAAATAACCATTTGAGGCATTACAGTACAAAAGGTACATGAAACAATTATGCCATTTGAAATACTAATGAACATCCATTACAAATACAGATTGATGTACAAAAGAAAACAACAACATTCAATCCCTCAACCCTCACCACCCACCCCGGGGATTACTCTTTACAATGTACTCAGCTAACAGAAAATAGAGGGTTGGTTGCTGTGCCACTAAAACAGCCAGATGTACAAGGTTCATGTCTATTGGTGTGCTGTACCTGTGCCCAGTGTGACGCTTAACAGCCAGAGTAGACTTATTATTCAAATACAAAAAAAATTCGGTAACACTTTACAATACGGTTCCTTAATTAATGTTTAAGTACTTATTAACTAAGCAATAGATAATGGAGAATTATCGTCATAGTTTTACCTTAATTACTCTTCACTATAATAAACTACTATGTTAGGTCACATGTAAGTAATTAATAAGTAGTCTTCATCAATTTTCGTAACTACTTACTTTCGGTTCCTTAATTAATGTATTAGCTAAGCAACAAGTAATAGAGAATTATCATCATATTTTTCATTAATTACTTTTCACTTCACTGTTAGTTCACATATAAGTAATTAATAAGTTGTCTTCATCTATTTTTGTAACTACTCACTTAATCAGTCCTTCATTAATGCTTATGTACTTGTCACTCCAGCGCATGGACGTAATTTTGATTTAAAAAGTGGGGGGGACATGGATTCGTCGTTATTTAAATATTTGGTTTTAACCGTAAAAACTGGGGGGGACCAACACCAGCTTTTGAAAAAGTGGGGGGGACATGTCCCCCCCGTCCCCCCCCCCAAAATTACATCCGTGCTCCAGTGTGTTTTTGTGTGCATGTGCACTGGTTTGGGTACGCCCCTGTGTGAATGTGTAGCGATGTCTAGACAATCGCCTTTGTAAGTTCTCTCACCTATCTCTAGTCTCGTTGCACACGTTATGTATTATTGTTGACATTGTCATGAGTGTTGTGTTGTTAGTTTTCGTCACTGCTTTAAACGCATCCTTACATACAGGCTACACTTTACTATTATACACTGCACACTATAACACTTCCTCATTGTAATTACAGGTCATTACAATGAGGAGTACTTAGTGTTAAGCAAACCGTACTGGGGTGGGTTTCCCGAAACGTTCTTAGCGCTAAGTACTTCATAACCTCGTACGTTTCATACGAGGTTACTTAGCGCTAAGAACGTTTCGGGATACTCACCCCTGTTAAGTAAATATGTGATTACTTATTCTGAAGTTACTTACTGTGACGTTGCGAGCAGGCAGGATACCGAGATGGGAGCAGCGTTTAAAGCAGTGATGAAAACGAACAACACAACACTCATGACAAAGGTTGAACAACAGCTGATGAAGGACATGGACTGGACACACACTTACATATCTCAACAATAATACCCAAACCAGCGCACATGCACACAAAGACACGCTGGAGTGACAAGTACATAAGCATTAATGAAGGACTGATTAAGTGAGTAGTTACAAAAATAGATAAAGACAACATATTAATTACTTATATGTGAACTAACAGTGAAGTGAAGAGTAATTAATGAAAACTATGATGATAATTCTCTATTACTTGTTGCTTAGCTAATACATTAATTAAGGAACCGAAAGTAAGTAGTTACGAAAATTGATGAAGACTACTTATTAATTACTTACATGTGACCTAACATAGTAGTTTATTATAGTGAAGAGTAATTAAGGTAAAACTATGACGATAATTCTCCATTACCTATTGCTTAGTTAATAAGTATTTAAACATTAATTAAGGAACCATATTGTAAAGTGTTACCAAAAATTCTGTATGTGAATCCTTGGCTGGCTAGTGAAAATGAGAAATCTCTGGAGTGAATCAGGAATTCAGAGTGTTTGTTTTCCCTAAAGAAGACATGTACAGTACAAATAAACATGGATGAACACAAAATAAATTGTATGAAATATTGTTCTATATAAATAAAAATAAAAACCGGAGTATACTCAACATTACATTTTTTCCCACAATACATAATTAAGATTACAGATGGTCTTAAATTTGAGCTCTGAGTCTCTTGCGGAGAATCTTCGACCAAACAGAGAAGGCAGGATTATCTGCAGGGTAATGGTGGCCAAGCACGTTCAGTGGCAGGCAGATACATTTGTGAGGCAATAATGAAATCCATTTAAATTGGAAAAGCTCCAGCAGATGCACACATCTAAGCAACAATACAGATGAAATATATGGAAGATATACCTTCACACACACACACACACACACACACACACACACACACACACACACACACACACACACACATACATGCACACACACACAAGCACACACACACGCGCACACGCACAAACACACACACACACACACACACACACACACACACACACACACACACACACACACACACACACACACCGCTCTTTTTCATTCCCCTACCCAGAAACCAGTTAGATTATTCAGCCACCCCACTCACCTTTAATGATAACTCCAACCACAACCACAAATGTCTGGGGACTTTGAGCTTTCCAAACAACTTTAAACATAAATTAGGACATTTCAAAGTCCACTTCTAATTAGTTTTAGATTGAATGTGCAGAGAGAACCAGATGAATCACAGGGATACATTACAGTTAAAGTGATAACAAAGAAGCAATATACATTCAAAGTAAACGAGAAACCCTAAGGAAGCTCAAGACATCTGCTCAAGTGCTGTAGTTAAGGAGATATAGGCTGAATACATTTTTTTTTTTGCCAAAAACGTGTCAAAAATAAAAAGAAAAGGACAAATATGAGGGTGGAAGTAGGTCAGTGCTCTTGGAAAAAACTCTCAAGGGACATAACTCATCACAGAGGGAAGAAACACACAGTTGAGAAAATCACACACACACGCACACACACGCACACAAACCATCATGAGCCTTTGCATTGTAACTACTGTTAGAGTTAAACTTCATTTAATTTTTTTTTCATTCATTATTGAATCACTATGTATGCATAGGTCCACTCATTCAGAAGTGCATTTTATGTCTTTACACATCAGATGACTTTAAACATCTTGGCTTATTAAATCATATTTGACTTAGCCTATATAAGGTATCAGCCACAATTCTGCTTGGTGTTTGAGAGAATGACCTGATCAGCATTTTCACTGTTCTGCTATCAATAATCACCTGCAGCACTAGCACTCCCACGTAGCCCAACCAGGATTAATGGCTTTACCCTTGTAAACTGTATGCAGAACTACTGTGGTTTTGAAACTTTGGTTGATAAATAAGTCAGTGGAAGAGCTATGTCTTTGGAATGTGAGGTGAGAGAGAAAAAGAAAGGAGAAAAGAAAGAGAAAAAAGAGAGAGTGCGTGAGAGAGAGAGAGAGAGAGAGAGAGAGAGAGAGAGAGAGAGAGAGAGAGGTGACAGAGAGAGGTGAATAGAGACAGAGAGTCTGTGTGTGTTTCGGTGTCTGTACTGGAACAAACGAATTAGGGGGCAGTCACCGACTGTGCCACCTCAGCCTGTCAGGTTGCAAAATCCTGCTGCATAATTTACCCTGCAGCTGGTGAGTGGGAGAGAGAGGGAGAGAGAGAGAGAGAGAGAGAGAGAGAGATCCTGCAGCAAAGTGTTCACTTAATCCAGTTGACATGATAACAGCTGGAGGATGTGAGAGTAATTTTACTTAGAGCTGAACTGGACACATTCAGGGTTTGATCTTTGTCCTCCCACACACCCACCCACACACACACACACAACCACCCACACCCAAACACGCACACACAAAGCTGACTGACATACAGGTATATAAAGTACATAACAATGCTGTAATTTCAGGCGGTACTCAGAGTATGGTGATGGAAGACATGAAGTAGGCAGTGAAGTAGATAGATGTGAAGAGACAGAGCAGCAGACAAGATCTTAAAAGGAAGGTGTGGCTGTTCTAAAAGTTTGACTAACAGTCGCAAATTCCCTTTAAATCCAGTCTGCTGGGTAACGGATGACAGAGCGACGTCTGTCCTGCTCCAGATGTCTGGCAGAAATGCTTCTGGAGATGCAGCTTCTGAGTGAGACTTTACTCCTCTTAAAGAAGTTTTGGCCTGAAGGTATATTGTTACAACATGATGCAACAGACCGAGAGAAACTGACACATACTTGGAGACACAGAGAGACAGAAGCAGAGGCAAGGACCGAGTTGACTTGATAAAAAAAAAGTTTGTTTGTGTATGTGTGCGCGTGCATATGAGTTTGTGTGTGCAGGACAGAGAGAGAGAGAGAGACATTTATGAATATATACAGGTAGCAAAGCACTCACATTAACTATGGCCTCTTTAGTCTGTGCCATATCTGATATGACTCCATCAGTGATGATGAGGAGTACAAAGTACTGAGAGCCATCCTGCACCGCTGCTGCATATCTAATACACACACACACACACACACACACACACACACACACACACACACAAAGCAAAAAAAAAAAGTAACCGAGCATCAGTATGCACAAATTACCAAACCACCACACTTGAAGAAGCGCATGAGAACACTGACATCTCTCTCCCTTCCACTCCAGCAGCACTAACAAAGCCTCCAGTATGGTGGTCACCTCCTCCCAACCCTCTCATAGACTCATCTCCCCCTCATCTGGAGGTAGCAGTGTGGACAGGTCCGTTTGGATATACTCTATAACTACGTCCTCCGCCAAGCCATCAGCCTCCTGTGGTGGTTAGCGCTGTTGCCTCACTGCAAAGCGGTCTGGGTTCGGTTCTCGGCCCGGGCCGTTCTGGGTGGAGTTTGCATGTTCTCCCTGTGCCTGCATGGATTTTCTCTGGGGACTCCGGTTTCTTCCCATGGCTCAAAGACATGTGTGTTAGGTTGATTGGTCACTCTAAATTGTAAGTAGGTGTGCGTGTGTGTTGGCCATGTGGCAGACTGGTGACCTGTCCATGTTGTACCCTGACTTCACCTGATGATGCTGGGATTGGCTCCGGCCCCCCGTGACCCTGGCTAGTGGGATTAAGCGGTAAATATAATGGATGGATTCTTCATGCTTTAGCATGGATAAATGCTGCAACTTTTCATGCTTTACAATCACACGTAACTGTCCATTTATTCTACTGTGCTAGTCATACATGATATGGCCTAATTTCTCATTATATTGCCTGGTGATGTATCGTGATGTTTGTGGCATACTACATCATTCCACTGTGTTCCTATTTGTGGATAGAATGGAAGTAAGGTTGAGTTGTTTTGTCTTACTCAAAATATATTCAAATAGCCAATATTAAAAAAATACTCAAACTTGTGCTTTTATGTTCTGTTTCCCAAGACAGATGCTGAACATGAACTACAAAAATAAACCGCAGAATGCCAACCACCAAATAATCCTGTCACACCCACACACAAGCAAATGCATTTTTTATCTCAGATCTCTGACTTTCGCCACCATCGTAATCCTCCAAATCACTCTTTGAATCTAATCAGCTAGTGCACATCGGCGAACGTAACGTGAGATCAGACTGTAGAAGTAAGACCAGGCTGCAGATCAAAGATCAGATCTCAGACTGACGCCTTCTCACGTGCAGGCCGTGGCTGCGGATCCAAGCTCATCTGATTAATGTTAGATCAAGCAGCACTGACACTCCTGCTGTCGTTCATTTCAAGAGCCTTAAGCCAAAGCAAATGGAGTGCGACTCATGGGGAAAGTGGCATCTCCTCTCATTAGTCTAAAATAAAGACCTTTGAAAAATGGACGGCGGGCTCAGCTGGGGCCTTCAGGGTCGAATCTCTCGTGTCTCGTCAAGGTCTGGCACATCAAGATGACACGTTTAATTAAAAACGAGAGCAGAAGGTTCAGGTGCTCTCTGCAACACCAGTTACTTTCATTATAATCTCCATCAACACGCAGCACACAACATCGTAAACTCTTTGTTTTTCGCAACAGGTAACTTAAGTTAGCACTTTATGAAGCAAGTCTGAACGATTTTGTCTTTTTGTCTAAGTTTAGTTTAGAATTGTAAACATTAACGTGAATGCCTTTCTTCTCCTGTGATGAGCAGATGTCTCCTGGTGCCATGGTGGACACCTGCAGGCTCACCTGCAGGGAGAACATGAGCAGCATATTGTACGGGGCTTGGCGCTCCAGCCTTCCATCTCTTGACTCACCTGGCCACGTGATTGACGACTGGGGCGAAGTTGGTCGGCCCGTAGAGCTGCACTGTCTTAAGGCTCTGGTGGTATGCTTCTAGAATACCCTCCATGCCGTTGCAGTATGGGTTATCCACATTTCCATTCTTCAAACAGCAGCAAAAGAGCAAACAATATGATGATGTGTGTTAGGTTAAGAATTCTGAATTTGGGGGACAAAGGACTGACAATCAAGAGTCATACAGTATATCAGTAATAAGCCATACGCCTGCCATGGGGCATAAATCAAAATCAGAGCAATAACCTATAAGTGAATGCAAATATAAACACATAGAAAAACGTCTGCTTCAGGGGACCTACGCTTTCAACATTTTGCACGCTGCATGGTTTACCAAATAAGCACTTTTAAAAGAGTGAAGACCTCCATCAGTTTTATAATATGTAAACGAGCTGACACATTGCAGACCTCATTAGTGGATTTATGCTGATGCCCCATAATATTAACTAAGGGAAGGAGAGCAAAAATTGGGGACTGGGGAGGCAAGAGAGGGAGAGGAGACTAATTGAGAGTATTCAAGTTTTGATGAGCTGGGGTTTTAGTTCACACATCATGAATACTGAAGTGAGAATAATGAACAAGGTAATGGAACTTCAGAGAGCCTTATTTACACATCAAAAATAATGCAACCAAACATAAACCTATTTATCAACATTACGACACTCACGCACCCTTCCATACAAATATGCACACACGAACGCTAAGAAGAAATTGCATTTTGCACAAGAATTCAGGTACTGGCACCCAACAATAATTTCAATAATAAAAAAAATGCAATGCAAGATGTATAAAACAAGTCAACATTTACTGAACTCTACAATTCCAGTGTGCCAGTGTGGAAAACAAGATCTCTTTTCCAACCACCAGCAATTTAGACAGTTTAGGATTTGTTATCAAACCATCCACACAGAAAGATCATGTAAACATGTATGGCTATATAGAAAAAAAAGCACAACAGTATTTAACAACAGCAGTTACCAATGGGAACTCATGGGACACCCTTCCATCAGGGGGCAGCTTGGCACCGAACCCCAGTGCTGGGAACATCTTATCACTGTCGTAGTCCTGGATGATCTCCCCCACGGCCTTCAGAGCCATGGCATAGGCGTTCATCTGGTACGGGTTCATATAGTGCAGAGATGTGGACTGAGACGGGTTCCCTTCAAAGGCAGAAGGAAGGACACGTTTTACAGATGATAAAACGTGCAGGGAATGGATGGAAAACATAACCAAACCTTTTTACACCCCTGTACTGTCTGTAAATAACAAACAAGAATGTATCTTTCCACATAATACCTAGTTTCAGAAGAAAACTGTTTATGAGACTCCACTGAGATATAATGTCATCATTCTGAGACACCAAAATTATGAAGTAAAGGTTTATTTCAATAAGCAGTTGAAAGAATTATTTATTTCTCTTTGAAATATCAAATTCTGTTGTTAATGCTTTTCCTTTTGATCTTTCAAAAATTGCTATTTATGAAGGAAATTGTTTTTTTCCCATTTAGCATTTTAGACACCACTTAGGACATTTATTTATTTAACCACATACTGTAAATGTGAAGTGGGTTCAGTGTCCTCTGGACACCTTGTCTGATTCATATTTTATGCTAAAAGCACTTTCAAAACCCAGCTAACATTTCTGAGCCATTGCTCATCATTAAAGAGTTCAGCAGGGCTAACAAACCATTTTTAATGGCAACATTTATAAAACTATGGAAAAAATTGGTCAATTGGTGGCTGTTTGTGTGGAAAGCTTAAGGTCATAAAGCTTTATGTTGCCATGTCCACGGGTTTCACACATTGTATCATTTGCTAAATCTAATAATTTGTGCATAAGCAAATAGTAAGAAAGCTTGAAAACAATGAAAGAAATTCTCACCATTCGAGGCTGTGAAATCAATGGCCACGGTGAAATGGATCTGAGTGCTAGAAAGGGGTTGGGGTGGGGGGTGAGGGTGGGGAGGGGTGAAGAGAAACAAAGAGAAGCTAAAACCCAGATTCCAAAAAAAAAAAAAAAAAAACATTGCTGGCAAGGCAAGCGGCACTGATGATGAAGAGCAATTCTATTTATCTCATACACTCCAATTCATCTAAAAGCGAACTCACCACTGCTTCAGTACAGATCTGTTGGACGGGCGAGTGAAATCATGGCTCCCTGTGGCCCCCAGCATTGTGCTGCTGCTACGCAACCCCACCACCTCTGCTCGCCTTCACATCACGATGGTGAGAATAGCTCCTCTAGGTCAATGTGACCAACCCAAACCCCTCAATAAAAGCCATTATAAAAGATACTGCACCACTGACTCAGAATCTGCCCGCGCAGGGCAATTTGTAGCGGCATCTACAAAAGTGCCCTCTCCGCTTCCTGCTGGCAGAGTGCTGGTCCCAGGTCAGCAGGAGCTACAGGCCGGCTGCTGATTGCGGCCGGCTGTCTGACAGAGCGGCTGTGTTCACCTGCCTCAGCCAGCCACCCGCCTACTCCCATAAGCAACCATTATAAATTTATGAGGATGTCAGAGTTCACGGGGAATGCACAGCACTGACAGCTGTCCAGAGGCAGCGGTGTAAATGTGTCCGTTTGTGTCAGCGGGGATTAGAGCCGAAGATTCAGGGCACGCGTTTGAAAATCACAGTGGTTAACAGCTATTGTGAGGCATTTTACAACAAAATGGTCAGGCTTGGGAAAATGTTCATTCAAGAAGAATTTATTTTTCATTCTTGGCCATAAAAGTGTTGGGAGTATTTGGTTCCAGACTTGTTACCGTGTCATGAATGTTTCGTGAATTATTTAAGGCGATTCACTGCTGCATATGTGAGCGCGGAGCGCATGGGTGATGCTGTGAGTGAAAGAGTCCTGTGCTGGATTATAAAAGAACAATGAGGCCACAGCAAATCCCCAGTCAGTCAGAATTTCTTTACCATTTCATTCTGGTTCAATATTCACTTTTCCCCATTCTGGTTCATTTACTTACACTCACATACAATGCCTGGGAATCAAAATATTAGGACTGATTTGGGACCCTACATACAGAACACCTCCTACATATTCTTTAGCTGGACTGCGAGAGCACTTACAATAGCTATAATATATTCATAATAACCACAGACATTGTCCATGAAGAAGACCTTGGATGGGAGGTGAAAGTACATATATTTCGCTCCTCCTAAGTGTAAAGCAACCAGAAAGTAATATTAGAAACACAGTGGTGATTAGCAAGATCCCCTTCTGCTCACTAATCTTCATTCGTAGTGCTCAGACCATTTCGAGGTTTTCCCATTACTTCTGTTTTCTCAGAGGAAAAGGTCCAGCCCTGCACATTAATCTGTGTTATATTGAGCATGTCCAGCTAACATCCCCATCAACAGCTCTGGGCCAGAATGGAAGATGCCACAGCTTACCACGTGCTAGAGAGGTACGATAGAAAAACATTTTCATGCTCACATTTATAAATGGCATGGTCTGGAAAAGCTGTAAGTCAGATTTCTCATACACAAAATGTATTTAAAAACCAGTAAGACTCATATGTCCATATACTATATTACAAAAATAAATAGGAGGCGTAAAAGCTTTAGAAATGATAACAATTCCTCATCAAATCAATTAGTATTAAGTCATATTCATAGTATAATGTTAAGGAGACACAATCATGTAAAAAGTTATTTATGTTCTTTAGTGAACACAGACACATGATAGTATATGGTTTTATAGATCTTTAGAATACAGCTAACTCAAAAGCTGTATGACTATGATGCTACAGATACAACACAGAGTGCCTCTAGTGGGTTCGGAGGGAAAAAGATAAAGTGACATGAATAATGGATAAAAAATGTCCTCAACTGACTATTAGTCATCAATCTTTCTATATGATGAAAGGTGGAACTGAAGTGTGATCTCTCCCCCGCTCTCTGACACATACTCGCATACATAAAAACATACTCACTCATTCACTCACACACACACACACACACACGCACACAATTGATTCATCTGAACATTAGACTCATAACTCAGTGGGATTTAGCTACATATGGCTAGACAGTATGCAAAACTCAAAGTACCCTCTTGGCCCAAAATAAATGTACTGAAACTCAGGTCAGTGTAAAAATTTGCCATACAGGAAATCCTATTCCTGTATGCCATTTCTTTTCAAAAATGCAATGAAACATTCAATAAGCCTTCTGAGCAATAGCTCTAAATTTTACATTAACCTTTATGAGTACGGAACTGCTGGCTTTGGAGACTTAATGTCCTGTTTTGTAATCACCTCCTTGAATTGGAAGATTAATGAAAGCTTTTCATTTTCTCATTCCATCTCACAAACGGGAGGAATGAGAGTCCTGGACATTGAGGAATGTGGATATCGTGAAAGCATTTAGTCTGCGGTGGTTTTTACGCCGCTCTGAAAGGAAAGCTCTGAAGTGGTTGAAACCTACTGTGGAAATAATGCAAACAGCATTCCCGGAGCCCACACCAGAGCTCATTGGCTAATGTCTGGGACTAGTGAACAAAGGTGGTCGCTTGTTTATGCAGGGAATGGCTCTGAAGGGGCCTGGAGTAAGTTTGAATTCTACGCATGTGTGACACCAGGCTGTCATGGATTGTTTCAGAGTGAAAGGTCAGCTGTATCCTTCACAGTCAGATCACTCCCTCTATCTCTCTGCATTCCTGGTTGGTCTTCAGCCTAAACCTCTTTTACATGCTCCCACTGCAACCCAACACAGCCTGACTGATACAGTGATGGTGGAACTTGCAGAAGTAGAACACAGGAACCAACAGGCAAGGGTTGTAGGTCAGGGCAGCCACTGATCAATAGAGAAGCACATCTCACACTGAGATAAGAGCTCTAAAACAGCTGAGGGCAGCGTTATCAAAGACAGCAATGTGTAGCCAGGTGTTTGTCACCAAGACTCACTAATGTTGATGAGGAAGGTGTGTGTGTGTGTGTGTGTGTGTGTGTGTGTGTGTGTCTGCGCGTGTGCACATGCGTGCATGCCTGCATGTTTGTGTTAATGCAGTCAGTGCAGTTCAATTTTATGGTAAGCCACAATGAATAATTCCATGCCGAATTCATTGAAAAATTCAACAACTGCAAAAAATATCGCATCTCAATGTGTCCCCTTTATATGCAAGTCACAAAGTCACTCAGTGAATTTCAGCAAATATAAGCAAGGGCACCTGAAGATGGCAAGCAGAGCTGTAGCCCGTAGATGATAGAAGGGGAGAGGCCCAGCAGAGTCAAAGTCAGAGCACAGCAGCGTGGGGTCCAGAGACAGACAGATTAGTGGTTTCCTGCAATCAGGGCCCCCATTTAGAAGGTCACCCTTTCATCATAGAAAATCTGGAGATGACCTGGCAACCCGAAATGATGATCACTATGCTGACAACAATAGCTCTGTTGTGTCAACCTTTGGCTGTACGGCTGCTCCCTTGATATGTTTTTACAGATGCCGAACACTGTACCATTCAAACTCCAGCATAATTAAAGTCTAAATGAATTTTCGATATTCACACCAAGCTTATGTGTTAGAAGGCATCATGTCCTGTTTGTGTCAAGCATGTGAGAACCCGTAATGACAAAAGTCTACATAAACTGCCTCGGCACATTTATTTGTTGGGGGGAAAATAGAAGGAACCTGGAGAAGACGAAGAAATGTGTATAACAACCGCAGTGTGCCTGTGAAGGTGTACTCACCCTGCCTTGATGTAGTCAAGAAAAGTATGTTCCGCTTCCACCAAGAAAGAAAGCAATGTCACCTTGGGAATTTAAGAAAACAAGAAATTTTACAACATTGGCACATTGGCACGACGTACCATATGTCCCACACATAACATCTACCTCAGAGCAACTGATCACACATAGACACACACACACACACACACGCACACACACGCACGCACACACCCTTGCAACTGCCAGAGTGGCTTGTTCTTGCTCATTAGTGTTGTCATCACATGAATGGTGTGCCTCTGTGCTAAGGTAGAAGCCAGTGACAGAGAATTCGCAGCAGTTTAATTACACAGTGTGAGCAGATGTATCCTGAGTCGTACAATCTCCACACAGCTCAATGTGGGCACTTTCACTGCGTCCCCAGTCACATCAACATAACCGAATGAGACACTTATCAGACTTAAAAATGAAAAGCAGCCATTGGGCTTAAACAACTGTGAAGGCTGAGCATAATGCATCCATTCTGTAAAACTGAATATAAACTGAAACTCTAAACTGATGTAGGCTACACATTGATGTAGTATTATTTTTTTAGTTTGAATCAAATGTGTAGTGTTTACACCCTTTATAGAGCTTCAAATAAAAGAATAGGCTGCGTAAACACGTGGGACAGGGACTCACCGTTCCTGAGTTTATGTATCTTCTTTTCTTCGTTTTCTTTTTGGCATTCACCACCTGAAATCCCACATTTACATATGCCAGTGATATTTTAAACAAGCAGAAAGAATAAATATGTGAATTTTCTCTTCAGATCTGCAAAGAAGTAGATCCTCTATTCACTTCATATGGGAACTGAGGAAGAAATATGAATATGAATATGAATCTTGACAGGAAGGAGTCTCAGCTCTAACAAAGACGCATAAATCTTGTGCTTATCATACAGTGATACATTCAGGACATAGAGTGGTACATTCAAAACTTGTCAAATCATTCTTATGATTCTACTAAAAGGCAGTTTACATTTCAGCAAATAAAGAGAAACTGTTGGATACCATGAGGGCTTAATTTAGAAAGTGTGCTCAGAAGTATAAGTTAATTTAGCTCCCTAGCCATGTACCAAAGTAGATCAATATTTGGCAGAGCTACTACCTGTGTAAACTGGTAACCAGGATATAACTGAAATGGCTACACTATAAAGTCTGATCTTGGCCTTGGTTTTGTGTACTAAAAGCAGGCATGACGTGGATGTGTCCTGACTGATCTTGATCCTGCTTTAACCCTGCAGGATGTCTCTGCTCCTCTCTGGACCCTGCTGACACCGTCACGCTCCATTACACCTGCGCTCACATTCTTCATCCTCCCACAGAGATAATGTCAGGGTACACCTACGTACATACTCTCCCATATGCTCTCTCTCTCTCTCTCTCTCTCTCTCTCTCTCTCTCTCTCTCTCTCTCTCTCTCTCTCTCTCTCTCTCTATCTCGAACCTCCAAAAAGTGTCCAATTCACAGATGAATGTACATTCACCATCACATGACTGCATGTACATAGACTCCATGACTTCATGTAGACAGCTAGACAAACTGTAATAATCCATCAAAGTGCTCCTTCCTTTCAGATCAACCACTCATTTTGATTTAAGATAATCACATAATTTCAAATCCTTCTTTGCCCCATGTTAATTTCAGTGCGGTGCCATATGTATAATGAATAATTGATTAATCGGTATTCATATTGCCCTGTGTATAAATTATAGTGTATTAAGGGAATAACAAGGGAAATAAGAGAAAAATGCTTTCACAGTCCATAAATTAGCACTGAAACTAGCATTGCTGGTGTTTTATGCTGTGTCGTCTGAGATAGTTGCCCTTGAGAAGGTTAACAAATATAACTTCTTGTGTCATGCCAGCTACACAGAAGACCGAGTTCCCCCACTCAGCCATTCAGCTGATATATACAACCCATACCTCTGTTCCTCCAGGCATTTACACATGACACTGGTCTCCTTAACCACTTAATCCATGTTGACATATTCTCTAATGGGTGACTCACATAGGCGCATCAGTGCAAGCTCAGGTAATATCACACATCAGTCAGTGCCTCTGCACAGAAGGCTACGCGAAACCTGCCTTAATTACCCACCATCCCTGGCAGAATATTACTCAATAATTCTGTTAGATCATTCACAAAGCTCCTCACAAGTGATCTTCACTTCTAAACAATCTCCAGGCTAATGTGTACTAGTCAATTCAGCAGGTATTCGATTATATTGGAGAACATCACGCAAAGCAGCAGCAACATTGCCAGCTGAAATCAGCTGAAATTCTGAATGTAAATGGAGTGTCCAGTGTTTGTTTCCATATTGAACCTTACCCTAATATTTTCAGTGTAAAGGTTTATGACAACAGAATATCTGAAGATCTTAACTGAGCATGACTTTGACTACATAGGGGGAACAAATGATAAAACCACTTACCTCATAAACATTGAACTGACTCTGTCCCCGCGACAGCTCCCGGTAGCTAGTGGTGAATTCCCCAATGAAGTCATGGCTGAAACCCCCAAAGAAAAAGAGCACATGACAGTGGAATGACTTCCAAGTTAAGACTTTCATGTCAAGTGAAAAGATGGAAAAGCAAAAACATCAGCATACGTGCACAATCTAATGAGAACTAAACATTGAGAATGCTACAAGAATAAGAAACGTACCTGCCATCTCTGTCCCAGTCATAAACCTCCACCTTAATTGACCTGTAAGACACAACAGGAAGAAGTCTAATAAAAGGGGATAGGAAGAAAGTGTGGGCGTCATTAGCGTGTTACCTAACCTTGGAAAGTGACTCTTAAAATGAGAGTATTGTGAAGCCGTTTCAAGAGTCTCACTCTTCTAGCACATCTCACCTCACCTTGGAACCAGCCAATTATGTTCCATTAGCCAGGGAGTGTGTGTAGAATTAAGCAGCAGTCAGTGGGAATCGCCTGTCTAAGCCTTGCTACAGCGCAAACTCCATACCGCTTTGCCTGACACAAACCACGATTTAATTACAGTTTGTCATTTATTATTATTGTAGTTTATGTAATTGCAACCTCACTCCGTTCACAAAGTGCAGTTTGTCAATTACACTGAGACAAGCTTGATGAGTTCCTTTTGTTAACCAAAACGAGAACACTGAATGCAAACCATAAAGTGGCAAACCAACATCTTACAAGAAGTCTAATGTTTGATCGTGTGGATTTGTTTGATCACGTTAATCGCAGTAATGAGCTGCATAATGAGACTAAATACAAAATCACAGAGATTGATGGATTCTGTGTCGTCAAACAACTGTCGGATTTTTCTAGCGGTTAGGATGAGGGATGTGTGAACAGCCTCTACAACATTTGGGAACAAGCAATTCCAAAGTAGTGCGGCGATGCCAGACAGAATTGGGGGAATTACATGAGCCAGAACACAGCTTACGTTAGCAGAACATCTGTCTGTCTGTCAGTGAAAAAGAACAGCAGACGGGTTGAAGGACGTCAGACAAGCGTGGACGCAGCTAGCAGTCTCTAGCCTGAAGTGAATGTCGAGGTCTCAAGGTCTCCACTAACATACTAAGAATAACCACTTACTTATAAGCCTCAGACATATAATCAAAATACGATGCACAAATCTTCTACTACAGCAGGCACAAATGGACCTGCGATGATTATGTCAAGGACAGTGCATATATATATATATATATTATATGCTTAAAGAAGGTTACATTGCAGCTGAGAGAAAACTACACAGTAGCTGTGAACTCTTCAATTCTCTACTGCACCTGTCTGAAATAAGACAGATTAACACGGTCAGCTGCTGGCTCAGGAAGTCTTGCTGAGAGACATGGACAAATACATCTGCTTCGACACTTGGAATAAAAACACGCCCTCTTGATGTGTCAATCAAAGCAAATGCCTTCATCTTTTAAGAGCTCTTAGGGAGCCATCCTCCAACTTAAACAAGGCACAGATAGACCGAGGAGCCTTAATGTTAGGAATGACAGAATAAGGTCCTAAGAAAATAGCATCACAAAATATAACACAGCAACAACACATCCAAACTAATACAATGCTGTACGGTATATAACATTTCAAATGTAAACAATACATTGAAAACTAATATTAATATTGACGATTATATGAAGACCTTACAAAGAACTTCAACAGCTGATGAAGGACTGTACAAAAGGTTCTGTCTCTCTGGAAGCTTCATTGGCAACTCTGTTTTTACTACCCATATATACAGACATACATATAATATCCACATATGCATATACTACACATACTGTATAGTACACATACATAATTACACGGAAGACACAGGTTAGAAGGCTGAAATGCATGCACATATCTTTACAATTACTCAACTTGAGCACAATTTAAATCCTCATTATTAGAGTGTATTTAGGAGTGCTAACTGGCTCAGTACCAGAAGAGCAGAAGGTAGAAACGTGAATCCATATCTACACACACACACACACACACACACACACACACACACACACACACACACACACACACACACACACACACACACACACACACACACACACACACACACACACACACACACACACACACACACCCACACACACAAGGAATGAGAAGCTATGAGCCGGGTAGTTCTTCGGAGGCAGGTGGCTCTGTTCCCAGCACTCTGACTGGATATGACAGCTCTCCAGACGACACACAGCTGTCTGCGAGTGTGCCAGACTCACCTGGAACACACACAAACCCACAGGCACATTCAGGCTGTTTTATCCATGGAGTTCCTCCTCTCCAAATCTGGCCTGCTTCAGACTCCTCTGCCTTTTTCTCTCTCAGATATCATCACCAATGCAGTTTGTGCTGTCAGAGTCTTATCAGCGGTGTGATTGCTATCTGTGGCAATCAGGGAAGAGAGGCTGGTCTCCTCTCAGCAGTTAGTCCAATAATAACTCCCCTTTCTCATGGATACAATAACACTGACAAATCATTACCGCCTGGAACTGCTGGGACATTTTCGGATGATTGCACTACAAAAATCGTACATGCCATTACTGCCATTACTGCTGGCAGCAAATACTCATTGCTTCCAAATGCTCCTGTACGTATGCATACCTGTCATGGTCTCCGTTGCAGAGGGCTCTAACAGGAATGCTGAAAGGTTTCCATACCGGATTTAAAGTATTCTTCACCACCTCAGTCTTATGGCAAATAGTAAACCTGAACGCAGAATCACAAGAAAGACCAACCCAAATGAGCTGCATTCAGCCGTGGACTGAGATTGTAAGACGCACAGCCGTCATTAAGATTGGAATTACACATTTTGTCAACATGAGTCCTTTTTTACTATGTTGTGGCATAAAAAATGTGTTGTGAAGGCCTTATGTTGCTTATAATGTTGCTCTCACATCTGAGGTGGTTTAGTGTGCATGAACCCAGTAACTCACGTTCCATCCTCATTACTCCGGTAGAAGACCATGAAAGGGTCTGACCGACCAAAGAAATCTTTCTTGTCCAGCTTATTGGCACAGAATTGCATAGTGGCACAGTCCTGAGGGAGTTGACGAGAGGGAACGAGAGAGAGAGAGACGGGTGAGAGGGAGGGGGAAGGAGAGAAATTTCAGCGTTCCAGAGATAGTTGTAAATCCAACAGGATTACAGTCAAAATGCTGTCTTGTTGTGCTATAGATCCTCAACCTTGGTTGATAGGACAAGACTATCAAATAAAAGCCAGACATGCTGCGCATCTTAATAGACTTCAAGCTACCATACCTCTCCCTATTTCCTTCAGTTAAGATAATATTCAGAGATCTCATCTACAGCAAGGGAAATAGAGATAATAAGCATTTTAAAATTATTTCAAGCCTAGCAGATGTTTATGGGCAAAGGCACATAATTTAATTGGGGAATGAGTGGTAAAAACAAAACAGTGTGACTTAATGTCAAGGCGATGGATATGTGTGTGTGTGTGTGTGTGTGTGTGTGTGTGTGTGTGTGTGTGTGTGTGTGTGTGTGTGTGTGTGTGTGTGTGTGTGTGTGTGTGTGCGCGCACGCTCATGCACTATGGGCTGCTTTTAACAGCAGTAATGATACGTTACCAGCGCTAGTGTTAAAGTGATTACTACAATTTATAAGGCATTTGCACATTTCATTCCCATTATTGACACATTGAATAAGCTATGAGCCAATTTAACTGCCAAATCTTTCTATACACTGAAGGTGCCATTAAAGCATATGATGAGATTGTAGCCCAGAGCTGAGAAGATGAGCAGGGTGAGATGGACAATGAATATGAGGGCAGAGAAAGAGAAGAGTGGAAAGGAACAGGAGATAGGGGGAGAGAGGAGAGAGAGCTGAAGGGGAGGGCCGGAGCTGCCTGCCAAAGGTCAGCGCTAAATGACAGTTTTATGGGTGTTAAAGAAACCGTTATAATCTGGCACACTCCACCAGCCCAGATAAGTAGTTTTCTAACATGCGCTACTCTTAACAGAGTGTCGCTGCCATATAATGTCTTTGAGATGACCAAGGGTCTGATTCTTCACTTGACTGAGCATGTGTGTTTGGGAGTGTGTTTGTGTGCCTGCATGTGTGTGCCTGCATGTGTGTGTGTGTGTGTGTGTGTGTGTGTGTGTGTGTGTGTGTGTGTGTGTGTGTGTGTGTGTGTGTGTGTGTGTGCATGTGCTTGTGTGCATGTGCTTGTGTGCGTGTGTGTATGTCTTTATGTCTGCGTGTGTTTCTGTGTCTAGTCTGAACACACTTTATCTAATCTAGATGGCTGGCATCTCTTGGTAAGAGATGGCTGCAACATTCTGTCTTGATAGGGTCAGACCCCTGAACTATGGATCAGTGGATCTTGAAGATGTGTATGTGTGAGGGAGAAAGAAAGAGACAGAGGGAGAAAGAGAGAAAGAGAGAAGATATAGCATATAAAAATCTGGCATAAACAGCCTTGATATACATCCCAATGTCTCTGGTCATCTACACTACCCTTTTTGGCACATATTTGTCTGTGTAATATACAGTAAAAAATGCCCCACTGGGTTTCTACAGACCCTGCTGGCGTCTGATACTGAGCTGATATTGACTTTGGGTTTATTATTCAAATCTGCTAATTAAACACAAGTGAACAACCTAAGCACTCGGACAACCTACAGTTATCTTGTTGCTGTAGCTCTAACACCAGCTACTTTAATTGTACACAGTTGCCTCAGCTAGATATATGCACCACACAGGACTCTGCAAACGAAAGCATAACCACGGAAATCATTTAAACAACACATTCCCCATTATGCGAGGCAATGAAGCACGCACTATCACAATGACTTATAGCTATGTAATCCAGCCAGCTGTCAGCTCCTCTGGCTATAATAACACATTTAGCACAGTGGACGTTGTAATGGTCAGACCTCAGATAAATAGAAGAATGGTATATGGAACCTGTTTATGCCCCACAGGGACTTAGATAAGACCTTAAGGCCTTATGATATTGACACCAAACATTCTAGTGCTAGTTAACTATATTTTCAAAGTGACTAGCATTAGACCCACATTACACCTTATATTTGTAGAGAGATGAGTATTGTCTGACAGACAGCAGTTTCTTTATGAATAATGCAAATGTATAAAGCCAGTGTATAATATAATCACCTACAAATACACATACACCTTTAGTCCCAGGAGGCACAGCTATATAAAGGGCATGTTTATGTGTGTTTGGGAGTGTTCTGAATCTGAGTCTGATATCCCCGGTGTGCTATAATACATTCCCAGCTGCTATTTCAGAGTTTTATTGAATACTATAATATTGGCGTGGCAGAGAATTTAATGAGACCATGGGGAGAGGAGAGAAGTATCTCTTGCTTTCTTGAACATTCTATAAAAAACACAGGATAAGTGAGAGAGAGAGAAAGAGAGAGAGAGAGAGCGAGAGAGAGAGAGAGAGAGAGAGAGAGAGAGAGAGAGAGAGAGAACAAATCTACAGCAAGGTTATCTTCCAAATTATTGAAGGTATAATTTATATTTTAATCTGCTAGCTCTGGTAAAATCCATACCCCCACCCATCCCCAACTTGATTAAGTTTGCCAAATACAAAATCCATCATGCTATCATAATTACCATTTTCACTGCATCTTCTCAGTCCAAGTAATTTTGTTTTTTGATATGGTAACTCTCATCCTGCCATTCAAAGATGTTCACAGTGACTCTCCAAGAACTTTTAGCATCACACAGTGACATCCACACAGCTAAGCTACATAAGTCAGTTATTGTATGTCACAATAAATGGTCCACTGCAGTAATAGGATCTGCTTAGATGTCATATCATAAATAGGCAATGCAAAATTTAAGAGTTAATGTGCAGTAGAATGGTGTCCAAAGTCCTCCAAGGACATCCAAGCATTCAGAGTGTGTTCAGGCTTTGAAACTGACTTCAGAGGCACAATTCCCCCTTAGCTGGCCAGAGAGGGAGGCTGGTGTATAATCAAGCAAAAACAACAACAAAAAAGTAATCCGCCCCACTGAACTGGTAAAATCTGCAAGGGCCAAATAATTAAAATATACATGTAAGAGTTGCAGTACCATGCAGTTCTCATTCCAGATACCATTCTTTGTAATTCAAACTAAACTTTTCATAGAGGAAATGCTATAAAGTCTGTGTAATCTGCCAACTGTTTAGAACTGTGGAGTTAACATAAATTAGCCAAAACAATATGTCAGAACATTTTACATACTTGAATGGTTTCTGCCTTTACGCCTACTTTATGCAGACCCAACTCAATGCACATACAGCAGTTTGGCGTTGCTTTTTAAAACCATAACCTGAGCATCTTAAAACAACTGAAAGAGTCTCGAAATGAATGGCTTTGAATTAGGAAGGTTTTCTATCATTTCCATAAGTTAAAAGAAGCATGCCTCTTACCCTGCAGTTTCCGAGCTCCTCTACGGTAAGAACGATAGTGCCACATTTCTTCCCTGGAATGCCCCTGAAACCAAACCAAATGAACTGCATATCAATCATGAACTCTTCATCATTATTCCACTTCCATAAATGTACAGCGCATTAAACGGTACCACACTGACTATTTTATACAACTCTGGAATGCTAATGTTGGTGATAATGAATGTAAGAGACAAGTTTCCCCCTGGCTTTCACTGTTACTTATTTTCTGCCCCCCTCAAATTGTTCTTAATATTCATCTTAAAATATCCTGGGATGAATGGATTGTCCTGCAACACAGCGTGGTATGTTTTACATTGCTTTTACTGTATTCTTGTTCCAGCAACTTTAATAGTATGAATCTCATTATCTACACAATTGAGCCTCTACACAGTTCGATCAAGCGATCAAAGTAAATATTGATCATTTAACATGATCATTTTTACTCACACAGAGTAAACCTATGTAACTGCACTAAGTTCTGAATCTAATTCAATCTGTGGTATTTTAGCATAATGAGCTTTTTTTAATCAACAGTTGAAAACTGAGACAACATATGGTTCTAGCTGAACACTGCTGGAAGTTCATTATCACAAGGTCAAGTTTCATACAAAATGTGCCCCTGTTGAGCACAATTATGGAAACATCAGGGTGATTTTCCCCTTACCATTGTATTCAGGCTTGACTTGAGACTGGTCATTATAAGACAGTGTTCTACATACATTACATACATTACATACATTCGACCAGACACTGTCAAGCCCCCTCAAGAGATGGATAATTATCCAAGAGGTGGAATCCAACCAATGTGATGGATATATGTGGTTTGGATTTCCCTGAGCTAAGCCAAAACAATATTATCCTGTTGTACTAATGGAATCATTAAAGACTGCCTTGGGCAAGTAAGTGAGTCACCCTCAGCCTGTAAGAGATACAAATAATATAAGTTAATTATACAGTGTAAATAATTCAAACTCATGATGAAATTCGTTTGGTTTCTCCATTAACTTTCAAATTCCTCCTGCAGTGTCCAGGATGGCCTGAATTATCTTGAATTCTCTTTATCTAGCTTTGCACTGGGAAGGCTAGTGCTACCCAGGGCTCCGACTCCACCCAGCCAGGCATCAATGGAGACTTGTCAGACTTGAGCTGTTCATGAGGCAGTAATTATATCAATGCTTTTTTTTTTTGCAGTGACATTGACATTTCATCTTGAAGCCTCCATTGTCTCTTGGGCAGCATTTCAACCAATATTAATTGCCCTTGAATTATTAAAACAGTTGCCCGGCTCATGAGCAAATGGATTTTTGATGTCGTTTGTTGGATTAGTAAAAAGGTTATAGCTGCCCGAGAGTAGAGGTTAACTCATTTTCTCAAGGTCCAGCCGAGGGGCCTGAAACAATATTGTGCTTTAAGATAAGCTTCACATATGGCCCACAAAAGAGAGTTAAAAACAGAGCATCGGACCTCCGCTTACCGCATGTAATTTGGTACAGATTTACAGAGGCTCTGAATGTTCAGTGTTACAGAGTACAACGTATCCACAAGCAGGAAACACTCAATAGACCAGTCCAGTACTCTGCCTGACCTGATCACTACTCAGGTGGACTATACAAAACCAGCTTGGACCGCGGGAATTATAACATCATTCACAATCGCCTGAAAATTCCTGAATGTCAAAGGTGTTGATCATGGACTCAGACCTCAGTACAGGATGTTTGTGAAACAGGAAATGCTTATATTAGTGCTGAAAAAGCTTTTTTTTATATATACCGCATTCATTCATAAGCTGACCTAAATGCACTCATTCATTCCGCTGGGACACCAAAGTCTCGGATGATGAAACCATTTGAAATGCGGCGTCTAATTTCCTATTACAACCCCCACTGGTGCATCGGGTTGTTTATTATGGATGTGGCTCCCACCGCTCTCTGCTGCCAGCGCTCCACAGCAGAGGCAAGCAGAATCAATCACACTCACGCCTCTCCCTGCCCCATTCCCAATTGATTAGCATCCGATCAAACATCACAACCTCCTACTGGTTTCTGTTGTCACTGGATGTGCAGGTTCATGTATATTCACCCATACACAATATGTTGCCAAAAAACTTGAATTATAAAATTAATAGTAACATCTACAGAAGAAAAAAAATTATACTATGGCATACTGTTTAAACTGGAAACACATGGTAACATGTTTTTTAGCAAGTTTAAATGTTGCATCAGACAGGGAAATTGAACTAGTTCAGATTTGCACATGTCCAAACTGAGGTCCAGTGCATCCTGTCAGTTGTGGGCAGCTGTGTAGTCTAAGTAGACAGCCATGGGCCAATTAAGCCCAGTGAAATTGCCTTCAATACTGTACTCCTTCAAGAGTGGGACTCTGTTAAAGGTTATTCACAATACTTAACAGCAACAGTGATGAGGTCAAACAGCAGTGATGCAGCGCTGGAAAGGTAACGAATGTAAACAAGTGTTTTAATTGGTGATCCATGTACATACACTGGAACACCTAGGACTTTCCAGAATATGCTAAACAGTACAAATTGCAGCATTAGAAGTCTACTTTACTATGGATACTAAAGCGGCATTAATCTACCTACAGGGTTGATGTCAAGATAAGCAAGAAAGTTGATTCAAAATTAAGGTCACCGCTAAACTCGGCATCCAAAACACAGCTGAAGCTGGCAGTGGTTCTGACCGCTGGTTTCATCAAAGCCAGATTACCTCCAGGTGAACGCTGCACACCTTCGGCCGGTCTGCTTCACAAAGGTGCCACTGATCAAACATGGCCATGACAAAGCGTGTTACCAAAGCTCAAGTCATAATGGACAGGGAGGAATAATTTTCCATACTGATCACACATGAAATTGAGGAGAGCGAGGGTAGAGACGTGATTCGGTATTATGCTCGTTATTCACCAGCGCTATTTACAGAGCCCTTTCCCTTTCACGGCACCCGCATTTTAGCATCTAATTTTGTATGGGCAGGCCTGATTTGAGATGAGGTTGTGATTTATGAAGGCACTTCGGAGCCTAATAAGTCGTGTGCTGTTTCCGCAGCAAATTCTACATGCTACACCAGGAGCCATTCATCAAAGCATGGCAGAGTTTCTCCGTCTGGGGCCCGGCATGGCAATTTGGTTTCTGCTCAGGATCATTCCTGCGATAGGACACAGTGTTAACCCTGAGCCAATGAGGCCACGCCCAATTAAATGCTGGATCATACTTTCCCAACTCCAGAGACCTTCTGCTTATTGAGCCATCCAGAAACACACGTCTAACATGTCTTCCCTTGTGACTGAGGTAAAACCCTGTAATGTAATGTGACCAGTGTTGTAATTGTGACCAGTGTTGTTCTCTGAAGGTGCAGGACGGGAGACGTGTGAGAAGGTGGGCACGTTTGCTCATTAGGATCAAGAATGATGCTGGTATTTAAACAGGCAAGCAGACTGTCGAGTTGCACAGGGAGGATAGCTGGTATTTGGACAGGTAGCTCAGGATGTGAGTCTGAGAACTCTAAAACAAACTGTTCTGTTCAGACCATCGATATTCCAATTGCCATGTATATCAGAACTCATTAGTAAATGGCAGAGAGAGAGAGAGAGAGAGAGAGAGAGAGAGAGAGGTAGTAAATGTTCACAAGCAGTGTATGAAAGGCAGCAGTGGCAGGTTGACAAGGCAGGCCAGAACAGAATGGGATCTGGTGTGATATCAGGATGAAGAACCAGAGGTCTGCATGCTTGATCTGAAATAAACATGCCCGTTTCAGTGAGATAAGCAGATCAGCCTTAGGCCAGCGGACCATCAGAAACATTACCATTCAACTCAGAAAAGTATTAAATGAAAGAAAAAAGTGATTCATCATGTGAAACTAAGACAGATAAAGATTACGGAGAAATCTGCTGGAACAAGGCCATCATAAACACATGGGACTGATCACATTGAAACTCCATAAGAGATCAGCCCTAGAACTCCACAGGGCACTCAGAATAGGATTAGAACCTTAAGCCTCCAGATTTTTACACTTCGATAGTAATCCATAATCCTTAGACACACTAGGATTTGAATTATGATAAAAAGTGGCCTGGCCCATGATTTCAAATTGAAGCATTTAGCGTGCTCTAAGATCAACATTTCTACTGCCTTAGGACTGGTGCCATTGCACTAGGCTTCTACCCCATGATGTTAATGGCACCTCGTTTTCCTCATCCTGAAACACTTTGCTGTTAAATGAGCCTTAAACTTGCAGCGAATGCACCATCATCTGTCACAAGTTGCCAAATTTTGAATTTCAGCGCGGCTGCTGAGAATTAATCTCAGCACACTAGAACACAGCACACTTAACAGAGGAAGGCATCCTGCTAGCTCTGTGTGATGGCGGACCGGCTAAAATGCGCATCACCTTATTGCCCTTGTCTTAAAGGGGTGATCTCTTCTGCAAACATGGTGACAGCAGAAGGCAGTTGCAGCTGTTGGAAAGCCCTTAGCAGTGAGGCTGTTACCTTCCTGTAACTCTTGTTTTAAATGTGATCACTGAGGCCATTTATCTGGCCTCCGCTTTGCTGCTGACTGGTCATAACAGCCCTAGATGTGTGTGGTGATTGATAGCATTCATATCTATAACTCTGTTACTTACTCTCCGTTTGCCCATGAGCCGCACCAATATGTGGCTCGAAAGCTCAGGAGGGTTAGTTAAAACCAACAGCACTACGATGTCAAAGATTTATTAGCTTAGAGAAACTGCACCGCAAAGCCCTCAAAGGAAAACGGAGATTCCATTTTATCACAATGAGGATGAATCAAAGATAGAGGTAATGCAATGGCTAACTGCCCTTTTGCCCCTTTCGCTTGTCCCTATACTTCTGGAAAGTGGTACAGAGTGGTAGTACTGAAAGGCACTCTGTACATGTATTTGCATTCAGCATTAGCAGATCCTTTAGACCGCCAACAATTTAAAATCAGGTCATATCAATCAATGTGTATATTTAAAGCACGGTTCTTTTTTCATAAGAGACCAGAGACAGAGATTTGCAGGTAATAATGCATTTCCTCTGCAAGCTCTTTGAATTTGTTGGTTCCAGTTAAAATGTTAACTTGTGAAGGGCATTTCTAAGAAGCCCTAAGAGTACAATCATTTGTTTATGCATCCACATAATATGGAATCATTTTAGAAGGTAAAAACTGGCCTGGGCAGTAAATATAAATCATATAATTATGTATTTCTTCCTTAATGGTTATCCCTGTCATTAAACCAGTCCTTTCAGTTCCGATGGGGCTGGCATGTTGACAGTTTTGGCATACTTACTTTGTACTGTAAGTGCATTTAATCTTTAATAATGTCAAGATGGGGAGCATATAGCCGCATTCATTTCTACACTACCCATGGTATTTCTAAATGTGCAAAAAGACTGTTGTCCCTATACCTACTGAATATCATAAAATACTGAATACAAAATTAGCTCATTGCATATAGTTCTATAAAAGATTGCTGCATGCAAGAATCTTTCCTGGGCTGTGCTTCTAAAAATGTCACCCAACATCTATAGCTCTTAAAAGACTTTTTTTTTTATTTCCCTTCGGTCATCATTTGAATCTAGAAAAACCTTCTATAAAGAATTCAAATAGCCTGAAGTCAGAAACGAGGTTCTATGATTTCCCTCTACTGTGGGCAAACCTTGTGTGTCTAAAGCTCAGCTGAGAGAAGACGTCTTTTACTCCTGCAGTTTTCTCAGCAGTCCAACCTAAGATCTGCCTCGGGCCAAGACGCACCTGTCCTCTTGTACTTTGATAAGCAGCTTTTACATAAGCTCTCAAAGTGATACTTGCATTATACTTCAGGAGTTAGCATTAAACTTTTTTATTAATTACACTCCCAAAGGGGTGAAGCTAAATGTAGATTTATGGTAGCATTGTTCAATATATGTCGGTCAAACAGGCCTACAGCTCTAGGGGCTGGATTTCATCCTGTGTTGTTTAGACTTTAGCTCATAGATGGTTTAAATCAATACTACTGGGAGGAAAAACACACTGGGAACGGAAGCAGCTACAACAGAACTTTAAATTAGGGTTAGGGTTGCCACCTCTCCAATATCCTGCTTTTCGGGGGGTAAAGGGATAAACAATTCCAAAACTTTATATTTTTTATCATAATTCAAAAACAATGGTGGGATCAAACTATAGTCAAATGAAAAAGTAAACTAATACAGCCTTGAAATGACACCAACAACAGCTCTGATGTCTAATCTGCCTCTGTTATATCTCAGACGAATCAGACTAATGGACAAATTGTTCAACACAATTTTTAAGCATATAACACTTGCAGTCGTGAATACAAACAAGGAGCAAACCTTAGCCCTGTGATAATTGATAATTGCATGCTAACAGACAAACATGATCAGCCAGACAGACACTAATGAAGAACTCAAGAACACCAAAAATATACCTCTGACATATAAATACATTGTATATCTATATATAAGATATATACTTATACAGCAGATTCTGAGAAGGGGGGATGAGTGTGACAGATGCTGTATGGTGTTCTAAAGCAGGTCATTCTACGTGTTGGGAGTGAGGGAAGACTCATTTAGCCATAGCTAACAGATTTCCATGGGCCTTCTGGTGCCTTCCCTTCTTCTCAGTCCCTCTCCCTTATGTGCACACACACACACACACACACACACACACACACACACACACACACACACACACACACAGAGAGAGAGAGAGAGAGAGAGAGAGAGAGAGAACACATCTCTCTCACCCATAAAGATACTGGAAAAGAAAGGCCCATGTATCTGAAAGGATCTACAAGCCCTAGTCTGTGGAGGAGACTTCAGCAACCAGGTGAACTAAGACAAACTTTAGAGCAATACTGGTGGTGCTAACCATTGGCAAGAAAACCATTCTTGAACTCAAAACAAATCATTACTACTAATCACTGGAAAAACATACATAGAGTCTATATATCTATGGAAAAGCTTTCAGCATTTATCAGAAACATTTAGCACCAGGTGGACAAGACTCAGAATCCTCATTTCAACTATGTCTCTAACGTCCACCAATTTCAAAAGAATAACCAACCATAAGACTCTACTACACCACACACCTATAGCCATACCACATATCTGTCACCCTGTCCATGAATGATTTCTCTTCACGATTGATTCATAAGCTATATGTTACCACTAACAAAGTCTCATTGGTCCTCCAGGGGATGGAGGCATCTCTCGTAACATCATCTACAGTCCCATGAGTGTACAGCCCCACCAGCAGAGCTCATCAGGTAGAAATTACTCCTCCACTCTTCCACTACTACATAATCCCTCATCACTGTCTCCCGTGGACGAGGGGACTTCACATGTTCCAAGCCAGTAGAGGAGAAGAACCTTTCAACAAGATCAGTGAAGGCTTCAGCACAGACCTTGTCCTCACAGTCTGAACACACACTGCTGAACAAATAGGCTCCTACATAGGTAGCAGGAAATCTGTTGCTGCATTAAAATATCATTATCATTCATAAGTGATGGAAATCTATGTGAAGTGCAGGATAAGGTATGCTTTAGAGTCTTGATACTGTTTAACAATGACTAGATATTACAGGTTTTGACACACACTTTTAAGTCTGTAAAGTATTTTTCCCTATTGGTGGTGTTATAAGATGTGGTGCAGAGTGATTGTAGGAGAATATATTTATTTATAATATATATATATATATATATATATATATATATATATATATATATATATATATATATATATATATATATATTAGGGGTGGGACGCGATTAAAAAAATTAATCGAATTAATCGGAAGCTTTGTAATTAATTAATCGAAATTAATTGCATTTTAATCGCATTTCAGTATTTAACATGAGAAATATTAATTTAAGTTTGAATGATGAATGAATCAATGAACATAATCATAAACTTCAACATCTTGTTTATTTTTCCACCAGTCTACTACACAGACCAATATATGTGTAGTGTGCAGAAAACAGTTCAGAACATTGGAAATTCTGATCAAAAATGTTGTTTAATTTTGGGAGTTTTGCTCAGGATATTGGAAGAATTGAAGTAAATCAGAAGATGTTTTTTAATAGCATTTTAGCAATTTCTTTAATTTCCCAGGCTTCTGCCACAGGCATCTCCATAGTGCCTAGAAGTGGTCTTCTGCATGCTCAAAGCAAATGACTGGATCTTCATCATCTATAGATTCATCATCTATATGAGCTGTCACACCAAGATAATTCTTGTTGCTAACAGAGGTCCAGTGATCCCCAGTCAGAGCCACATTTGTGGCGCTCTTCACAATAACCTGTTTTACTTCCTATTCCTCATCATACAGCTGCTGGATTTTCTTCGACATTGTCTTTCTGGGGTGAGTTT
Source organism: Brachyhypopomus gauderio (assembly GCF_052324685.1). NCBI lineage: Eukaryota > Metazoa > Chordata > Actinopteri > Gymnotiformes > Hypopomidae > Brachyhypopomus > Brachyhypopomus gauderio. The sequence goes on along the minus strand of NC_135214.1, from coordinate 30,118,059 downwards.
CCCAAAACGTTCTTAGCGCCAAGTACTTCGTTACCTCATTCTTACGTACGAGGTTAAGAAGTACTTGGCGCTAAGAACGTTTTGGGAAACTCACCCCTGGACGGTAGTTCGTAACTTGCATCAGTTGACGCAATGTGCAGCGCTTCATGTAAGTCTTTATCTTCGACCACAGGGAGCGGACAACACAAATAATATGACGCGTCATGTATAAACGCGTGCGGAGTCGCGCGCTACGGCCATTCGCGAAAGTTTAATCCAGTCTTAATGGTCCAATGAAGGTAATTTAAAAACCAGGACATTTCCTCACTTTAAAAAAACCCGGGACAGGATGTGAAATACGGACGTTTGGTCACCCTATCGTACTAGGAATACATTTAGCAGCTAAGTTATCATTACTGACCTGCGCGTTAAGCTGGGCGTACACTGTGCGATTTTGGGCCCATTTTCAGCCGATTTTTCACTCGTTTCGGCTCAATCGCGTGTCGTGCATCGTATAGTTTACACAGGTATACGAGGAGCGATTCACAACTCCCGATCAGAAATCGCAGCGTCGCAAGAATATTAAACATGTTTGAAATTCAAATCGCTCCTCGTGAGAGTATCGCACTGTTGAAGCAGCTCCACGAGCCGACTCTCCCTGCGATTTAGTCGTACAGTTTGAGCTGGAGCTGAGTACACGATTTAAAATATCGCACAGTGTACGCCCAGCTTTAGCCGCAACATGTTTCGCGTTGAGGTGGTAATGAAGGGTGGAAGTGCTCCTGTGATAAGCGAACTCCTTCCTACATAAAGTGTAAATAACACTATTTTTGTTTGTAGCCTACTTCCATCTGGAAGTTTATATTTAAATTTCCCATCCACCAGCGTAGCCTCTTCAGTCATATCCATCATGATCTTATTGTGCGTCCATATAATCTGTATGTCTGGAACTCGTGCACTCTCGTCCGTTAAAGTGTCTCGTCCGTTAAATGCGTTAAAATGCGTTAATTTTTTTAGTGCGTTAATTTTCCTGTAATTAATTAATCGAAATTAACGCGTTAAAGTCCCACCACTAATATATATATATATATATATATATATATATATATATATATTTGTTTTTAATGTCATGGTGTGCCCAGTCAGACGGACATGGCCACTGGTTCCCACAATCCGACACCCTGCCTACATCATTCACACTCCGCCTTGCATTGATCACATTCACCTGTTCCTTGTTTGCATCCCCTCTTATTCAAAACCCACGGGCACCAGCCTCTGGTGCCGCACATTGCTCCACTTCAAGCGGTTCTGTCCAGGCCCGCCCTGTGGCCGGCGAGTCTGCTCTGTGAGGGAGGACCGCCGGCACCATCGCTCCTGCTCGCTTTTGTTCGCACGCGCGACTCGACATGCTGCTTTTAATTCTGTCACAGTGTGCAAAGAAACTCCAGTGCTACACTCACATCTCGCCCCCTCCCTGACCATGCTGTTAGAATTCATTCAGCTTTTTTATTTATGATAAATTAGTATAGCCTTTTGTTACACCATTAAGCATACACATGCTGAAATAACTCTTTCTTAAACTAAAACCCTGTAAAATTGGACAAGCTACTGTTAAATATAATTAAAACTAGGGAGTAGGCTCAAGAATATAGAATAAGAAGGGAAAAACATTATTTCAGAGCAACCAATGCACTGAAGAAGGAGATATGGATATTCAATTTGCATCTACACATCTTTAGTTTGCCCCTTAGTGCTAAGAATTTACATGACTTGGGTGGAAACAATACAATCAAAACTGGTTCAAATTTCTGATGCCTTTTCTTTTAGCAGTGTAGCCAATACACCATACCAGGTTATAATGGTTCAGTCAATCTGTGGGCCCATCTAATTTGTAATAATCTTAGTAACCCATAAATTGATTTAAAGATGACCAGTGAGTATTGACCACATTTAGGGCGTACTCACACTAGGCACGGTTTGCTCGTTCCGTGCTGGGGCCCGGTTATCCCCCCTCCCCACTCCTCCTCTGGCCTGCACTCACACTGGCTTCATCAAGCCAGCCCGAGCACGCTTACGTCATCACAACGCCACTTTATTTGGAAAAAAGCGCACTCGCACAAAACTATGGAGTTCCCAATTCTCTTTTTATTGTATTTTTGGAGTCGTTTTGGGGGTGCAGAAACACGGTGCAAGCACAGATTTATCGATCATTTGTCATTTGCCGCCATGACTGTTTAACGTGAGCGTCGCATCACTGACATCATGTTTGAGTTCCGGCAAAATGAACCAATCACACAAGGCACCAAGCGGGCCCAGGCACGGATAGCGCTCACACTAGAAGCGAACCGTGTCCGAGTCCACGTGAATCGTCCACGCGAACAGGCACGGTTCGGGGCGATCACACTAGTCAAACGAACCGTGCTTCGGCAGGGAACCGTGCCCGGGCCCGGATCACAGACCCTAGTGTGAGTACGCGTGCCTTTCTCCCTCTTTTGGCCAGGGGTGTAGCTGTTGCACGTACACACAGCTGTTCTGATGACAGTAATTGCAGAGTGGAGGTCTCCAGTTGTGTTCAATTAACATCCACCATCAACACCAACTAGTCTCATCAGTCTCATAAACAGAAGATACAGATGGTGAAGCTTCGAGGGAATATATATCACAAGTCTGCAGCCGGAAGAGGAAAAAACTAAAAAGCATTGGTTCATTTTTGTCATACTTAAAAATAAATCCAAGCCTGATCGATGAAGAAGAATCCCAAGAAACAAGTCTTTCTTGGTAAAGAGCTGAGAAGTATCATCCTGAGATCAGAGTGATTGGGTTTAAACAGTTTAACATTTAACTTCAGAAGTTCATTGGCTTGTCAATTTATAGATGCTAATATGTCAATACTTTTCAGTGACTTGTGATCTGGAGTTGAAGATGGTTAAATTGAATAGAGGTGTGCTGGTCTGGAGGTTAAATGAGCACTTAATGTTTTATGTTTTTTGACAAGACACTTAACATATTTTAAAATGACAGCATGTAGCATGATTGTCTGCATCAAGGAGGAAGCAGATAGCATAATGTCCTTAATGTGCTGTGCATCTCTGGACACCCATGTGTTTTTGAAACATAAAGCAAGAAAGAATTGCTATTTTGGTTTAAAGAATCATTGTCCACTGCTCCTTTTAGTTCCTCATTCATTTCAAGCCGCTGTAGGCGTGGCGACCGCATCCATTCTAAAGGGCTCCATCTAAGTACACCTTTCTGCCATACATCCACTGCCGTCGTGCAGCGGGTTAAGTGTGTGCCATATCACAGTGCATTAGATCCTTACCCCAGCGGCTTTTCCAGACGACTGGCTGGCGAACCCACAATCTCTCCCAGTGTGCAGAAGGTCTGACCCAGGAAGTCCTGCAGAGGAGAGAGAGGCCGCAGGCGGACACAGAAAGGAACAAAAATGAAAAACAGGAAATGGAGTGAGGAGAGAGTACATTGAGTCAGGAAATGTTGGGTACAGCTAATAAAGTCGAGGAAGGCATACACGTACGTTGAGTTCAGAGGGCTTCCAGGAGGGAGAACAGGCAGGCAGCAGCATTAACAACAACGACAACAACAGAGTACATCAAGTAACGTAAAGAACAAAAATTAACCAAAAATAATAGGAAAAGATGGTGGGGGAAAAGAGGAAAGAAAGCAAGAGCAAGAGAGAGAGGGAGAGATGAAGAGAGAGAGAGAGATAAAAAGAGAGAGACATAGAGAGAGAAAGACAGAGAGAGAGAGACAGGGTTGGGAATCACCACCCTGATAATCTGTTTACAGACATTAATGAGAATATCAAAGGATAAATCATAACCAGACAGAAAAATGGAAATGAATATGTTTTGGTGATATGCAAACCACTGGCTGGGGTCATAAAAGTCTTGATTAATATCCAGGGGTGACAAAAACTATCAAAGCTTCCACTCCTGAAGTATTACTAATATCTCCAAACTGCAGTTAAAGTTGGGGAACTTTAATCTAGTGGTTAACATCCAGCTTAGTTTTACTATTGCAAAACAAATAAAATCCTTTTGATAAGTTCAGAAAGCTTTGATAATTACATTAATATATGGAGGAATTTCATTTCCTATCGAAATGAACTTGTACTTTATGTGTGCATTACGTGCACACATAAATCCACAAAGTCAAAATAAATTCTCATAAATAAGGAGAAACTTGTTAATACTGATGAGCAGTTGATCCTTTAGTTACCAGACAATGATCCAAAAAAACAGATATGTCATTGGACAAAGCACTGTTATCACGAATCAAAATGTGAAGATTTCTGCATGTGCAAAGCTAATTCTTATTTGCATAAGACCAAAATTACAGTGAGGGAAGAAGCATGCGTGTGGAGACTGGCGTGTCCAGCGTCTGAAGTGCAAATGGGGCTTAAATGCAGGCTCCTCTTCAGGCAAACACACACACATGCACAGTGTCCTCACATACTTACATGTTTGGCAAGATCAGGGCTTTTGGAGTCAATATCATATCTGAAATCAGAGAGCCGTATGTAGATGACTTATTGATGATATAAACAATAAATCATGAATGACACTTTTCTTTTCCCCACTGTCTGCCTGGTTAACTATGAAAAGAGTTATTTTAAGCCCTCATTATGTGGTGCAGGCTGATTAGTTTATTCAGAGGGAAAACTTTACAAAGATGATGCAGCCTATGTATGTAATTAGTGGGTTCAAAGGAAAACTGAACATTAAAAACAGTGCTACAGTGACTGATCTGTTTTTCATCGGAATGATGATAAATTCCATCATGTTATTACGCACACGCGTGGCTATTATTTCATCTGCCATGCTGTCTTCAAGCAGCAGGACAGTGGATTTTTGTTGTTTTGGTTCATTGGATGTAAAAGCAATTAACATGGTTAAAACACAGAAAGTCAGCTTCAATTAGATTTAGTTGGCTGAGCAATATATGAATCTCAGCCTTGTCAATGCTTACATAGGTCCCATTGGCCAATTTGCTGAAAGGTAATTTCTTGGTCAGCTGTATGTCATTACATCACTAAGTCATGCACGAGGGAAGATTATAGATGTATCATTGAATCTGAAGTTCAATGAGAGGATGAAAAAGTGTCAACATCAGTACAGAAGGACTTATGAGGCTGAAAATATCTCTCACACACACCCACACACAAACACACACATGGCAAGACAATCAAACTAGATTTTCTACAGGCCACTGGCATCAGCAGGAAGGAAGCAACTCTTTGTGAAGAAAATGGCTGGCATCTATCAATATGACTGGCTGGTATAATTCCACTGTTAAATTGGTGCACTGTTAAGAAGCAAGAAAGCATGGAGGAATATAGCAACTGTAAACAATCACATTAGAAATTAAGAAGAGAAACTGCAAGCTGGATTAGCAGCACAATGCGAGACAGATGCCAAAGACTCAAGAGTAATATGACCCCTGGGTGCTCACCAATAACAGATAGGCCAAGTTACAGTTTGCTATAAAGTATATAGACAGTCTGCAATATTTGGGGGAAAAATTGTTCAAAATGTGATTAAAGTGTATTAGAAATTAGAAACGACAATGTGTAAAATGATAATAATACAGAATTTCACAAGCGTACCAAAGCATCATCTAGGAGAGGGATGGGCAACTGGCGGCCCGCGGGGCGCACACGGCCCTCGTCCTCACTCAGTGCGGCCCGCAAATAGATCGATAATAATTTAATAATTAAAAGAAAAAAAAACCGATAGAGCAGGACTTTTTTGTTCTTGTCACGTAGGGCTACGCCCCCCTCTCCCATGTCGGTGTTGTTCCTTGCCCGGTTATCCCGCCCTGCGTGTCTGTTGTCCTGGTTTCCCTCTGTCTGCCACGCCCGTGTCGTCATTGTGTTCAGTTGTGTCTAGTTTAGTCCTGTGTACTTGTATCTCTGTGTGCTACGTAACTACGTGCGCTACGTGTTACAGTTCTTTGATATGAAGGAGTTCAAATTCCTTTTTGCACTTTTTTATTAAGCAAATGTTTTGTCTTTGTTGCTTATTAAGGACAAGTTAATGCATTTATATGCAGAAAATAGATGCATGTTGGTGCAATAAACATACAGATCTGAATTCATTTAAAATGTGTTCTAATTGAGAATAATTTGTAGTGTCTTTTATAAGTGTGTGGTCATGTGGCCCTCCAATAATAGTGCTGAAAACATTTTGGCCCTCTTTATCATCAAGTTGCCCATCCCTGATCTAGGGGGCACGGTGGCACTGGAATGCTCAAACCAATGCTCCCTGTTTTTGATGGTGTGTCTGCCTGTGGCAGTAGCAGGACTGTTTCTGAAAGGTTAGTAGTAATTACGACTCAAATCAAACCAAATGCCTGTAAGCACAGTGGAATGCTGCTCTACCTTGCAGCACACCAATGGCATGAAACAGGCTGCCGTCATGGTCGCCATTCTGGGGGTACAAAAAAGTTCAGGGAATGTTCTAGACTTGACAAGTCAGTCACTTTACATAGCAAGCAGGTGAATTGCATGATGGGTACGCAGCATACGCTTGACCAAGGCTTATGTCTTGAGTGCAGACATTTCAAATACAAAAGACTAAATCAAACCTCATTTTATTTCATAATACATTGATTTGCATAATTATTTTTTAATAATTTGAGTTCATTTGCATAATTACTTTATTTAAGAATATGATATGTTAATTTGTATAATTACATATGGCCCCCTGAAACAGGATATATTAAAGATATTTTTGCTTCCTATATAATACCAAGTGTTTATGTGTCACAGTAGGTCGGTCCCAGCCGACAAGGAAAATGCCTATACACACACATACACCCACACACACATTCCAACGCCCTCCCTCTCTTTCAGTCTCCCTCCTACTGACACACCCCTCACACCTGTTCCTTATTCCCCTGTCATCATCTACACATATTTAAACCCACAGGTCCCAACCTCCAGGGCTGAGTGTTACCTGAGCCCTGGAGTGTTTACGTCTCTTAAAGACACCGTGTTTCACACTCCCTGTGTTCTTTAAGTACTTTTGCTGGACTTCTGAGTGCTACTGCACTGTTCTGGCTGCTGCACCATTGCGCTTTTCTCTTTGTTTTGTGTTCTTTCTTTTGTGCTGTGGATATTAAAGAACTGGCGTTGCCATCTACCTCGCCTGCTCCCTCAATACCCACAATACAACGTGAACAATGTTGAAAGAAAGCGACACAAACATCAAATATCAAATCACATTCCAACTTCAATGGATATGCTTTTTTGCAGTAGAAATAATGTGCCTGCAAACAGACTCATGTCAATATTTCAGAGGTGGCACTGGCCCTGCTGAAGGACCATGTTGCAGCCAATAGCTTTCTGTGAGATGTCTCTCACTTTACATGTGAGATGTCTCTCCACTCGCTCCACACACACTTTACGTGTGCTATTGCTCCCATGAGTAAGATAACTGCCAGTTATGAACAGACATCACACCGCAATACTGGCATTTAGACTATTAGCATTTAGACTGTTATCTAAAGACAACAAAAATATTTACCCATTAACTTAAATTGTTTCTCAGATATGCCGTAAAAGGAGGAACCTGATATGTTCATTCAGTTAAAGTAGATTTGACCCCTATTGCATTATGTGTATATATTATGTACATATCTAAAGCAGTTGCTTCACTGTGTAACTGTCCAATTACTTATGTACTATGTCACATATCCCATGATGCATGGCTGTAATTGTCAGTTAGTCAGGAAATCTGCCAGGATGGCACTTCCCATCAAAGAGATTCTGAGAAAAAGACTTCAGAGGCTCCACCTGTTCATAATTAAAACTTCACAACAAGAGCTGCAGAAACCTGCGTTTGGCGATGTGTGTTATCCACAGAACTGCTCTCGTGCTCCGAGACATCAAAGTTCTCTTATTATTTCAGCGATTACACCAGTCCCTGAATCCTTGCGGGATGAGTATTAATAATCCGCAGCATTAAAGCGCAGCCGGACAGGGTGGTATGCAGGTGCACATGGACTTTGACCACATGTGCCGATTTGCCTTGTTAAGAAGTGCCTGAGTCTCAGTTGCAGCTCACAGTGGTTTGCAATTGCATCCTGTACCTGTAACCGGCTATGTGCTTTCCCCATTTCAGCCGAGAGAAATGATGGATGATGACAAAGTCACGTGTAATTAATCTGGAACGGAGTTCCGGCCTGTGCTGGGGAGGACGAGTTTGAGGACAGAATCTCACATGAGATATTTAACAGCTTTTACTCCAGTGTCGGGGCTCCCCAAACATTACAACCAGAGCCGACAGTTAAGCTTTACTGAGAGCACAGATCTGGGGGGAGGGCTGAAATGACCAAGAGGGTGAAAGGGAGAGAAAAGGAAAGAAATAATGAGAGAGAGAGAGAGAGAGAGAGAGAGAGAGAGAGAGAGAGAGAGAGAGAAAACAGAGGAATCCCAAAGCACAGCGAATTGGGCCAGCACATCTGAGAGGGTGATTCCTCTGCGCCTCCATCAAAGACATTAACTCACATGTCGAACCGTAGGTTCTGCTTCTCCTCAAAGAAGTAGTCCAAGATGTACTTCCTCACAAAATCTGGGTTCAGCGTGTTGTCAATCACTTCCGTCCTCCCAAACTGAGAGCAAGAAATAGAGAAAGAGAGATTGGAATGGGAGAGGACAGCAGCACTGCACTGATAAAAAAAAAATCTCAGCCGGGAAAGTGAACAGAGCTATCTCTCTTTTATCCGGCCTGTTTTTTAATTTTATCCTTATTCACAGCTGCAGAGTAAAATGTACAGAACAAAAGGAAGGATAATGTTGGCATGCTGTCTGAGGGTTTGATGGGTCTCTTGTACTGAGAATTAAGAGAGTAGTCACGTCTCGAAAGGTGCCACGTGTCTGTGTGTGTGGTTTTGTGTGATAACGCCATTTGCTAATGAGACACACGGAAAGCACACGTGTAATGAATATTCACAAATATTCCTAAAGGTAGCACTCGTTGGGTTTTGGTTCCACACTGGTATCACGTCTATCACCAGACATATGCCATGCTGTTAACCTTTCCCAGAATGTACAATGTATTTCCCCCCATTCAACCACCTAGCCATGTATGACAGCAAGCAGTACTGTAGCCTGGATTTTCTGTAATATTTATACTGAGAGAATCACAGTTTTGTCCTGGGAGACTCCCTGCGTAATATAACCAGCAAATGGCACGGGTATTCACAATGGTGAGTCTGAAACCAGGGTGTTTCTTCCGCTATTGTTTGTGCGGAAGTAAGCAAGCGGCTCGTCACAGCTCTGAGAGGTAAGCTCTGTGATCTCCGACTGTATGGCGAGCGGGAGGGAGAGGAACGTGGTGCTGATCAGAGAAGCCTGTCTTCGTTAGGGACGTGCCGTTCCTCCCCTCAGAAGCCGCTCAGCCGATACAGAGCAGCCTGCTCCCTCGGCTACATTTGTTTACTATGAATAATTCAATCTAAAGATGCGGCTGTTAGGATATACATAAATAAAATATCCCTCAAAAGACTGAGCACTGACTGACAGTGTGAAAGGCTAACAGGAGATTTAAACTTTCGACGGAGATCGGGAAGTGCGGGGTATAAAATAACAGCCTAATGATAGAGGTCTGCATTGTATGGATATTTTTATTAGAAATTTTTGTGAATTACCATCTCCCGCCTTATAAAAATCTGTCTGTACTATTGGGAAGTACAGTTCAAATGCTCAAAATTTGTTCTGCCAAAGAGAATACACGCATTGCAACTGAGTTTCCTTGTAATTTCATTGAGGCTTTGCCAAAGGACTGGAAACAGGGTTGAAAGCATTCTACATAGTCAAACATATTTGTGCTACTTATATGTGCTACTTTTCTTTAAAGCATTATTGCATATCATAAGCATGCAATATGGAAATGACAGACATCTAAATAAGGTTATATAAATAAGGCTGACTCACCAATAATTGGACTTTCAGGCCTCTGTGTGCCACTACAACAGCCTGATGTGCTCTCAAGCCTGTTCAACCAGGCTAGGCTAAGTTAGATTGCTTCATGTCAGTGAGAGTGGATTGGATGGCGTCAGGCCAGGACCAACTAAACGCTCCCAGATTCAGCTCTGTGAGAGCTTATCACTTACAGCACCCAAGACTGATTAAGCTCTATAGCTGAGAGAGGACCCACCTGCACCACTCTACTGCTACTCATCTCCATTCACTAAGGCATCCTTTAAAAATGTATGCTCGCTCTCAACCAACTAAGTCACCATTACTGTCCCATTATCATGTTGTTTCATTAGTTCCATTGCTCATCTCTGGGTGCATTTGCCTCAACGGTCCCTGGCATTATTAATATTTAAATGAAGATAGATGTCTTCATTTAACCTAAATAATTAGTTTTAGTGTCTTAGTCCATGGTACTAGCAGTGTGTTTGTAATATCTAAACTCCGCCATCTCAGTGAAAATATACTGCATACTGGTAATTTGATCATGACAAACTGCTACAAACTACAACATTGAGTCCATTGTTTCCAGGATGCTGCTGAGGTTTTGATGTCATGGCAACATTCATGCATCAGTTCTGCATTCTAAAAGGAGTCAGTCATAATCTCAGATTTCATTTTAAGATAATTATATTCCTGTTAATCCTGTTAATTTGCTACTAGTCATTAAAACCATTCTATTCACTAAAGGCACAGTTATGAAAAAGTACACTGCAGGATACAAGCATTGAGGTGACGTACTGTCAGAAATAGCCCAGGCAACTTCCAGTTTTAGTCTTGACTCACTGCACCACAAACATGTTATTAGCCTTCTCCAGTACAAGAGAGTTATTTTACATTTTGTCAAGGCACATAAGAGCATAGAGCTGTCAGTCATGTTCGCCTTCCGTGAGAGTTCCTTCACAACCAATCAATTTCACCCCTTCTAGTACATTGCTATATTCACTTACATCCTGACATCACGAAAGAACACACACCCAGAACCCACACTTCACCTAAAGTAGATCAACATCACCCAGCAGCAATACAGACAGGTCAACTCTGGGGCAAATCCAGATTGGAGGGGAAACTGAAGCTTAACAATGAGAGCTAAGTTAAGATAAAAGGCTTCAGATGCAGGGCTTGACATTTAGAAAGAAACTTATACTTTGTGGGGAAAAAAATTAAGTGCAGGAAAAGGTAACAATTCTCAGACATTTTTAGAAGACTTTAGTTTTGGGCATTTTTATGAACCCTCTAACAGAAAACGTGGATCTTCTGGATAAAATGGATGTATATATTATGAGTTCTAAACAAACAAACTTCTTATCTGGAGGGCCAGTGCTATCAGGTAACATGGAGAGAATCCACATCCAATCCATGAAGACTTTCCACTGGTGTCCCCCAGGGCTCAGTGCTAGGCCCTCTTCTTTTCTTTGTATACTCAATTTCTTGGTGATATAATATCTTCTCGTGGCTTTTCTCTTCTCATAGCTACCAATACTATGCTGATGACACTCAACTAATTCTTTCCTTCCCACCTTCTTTTTAAAGGTTTTAAGGCACATCTCAGCATGCTTGACTGACATTGCTTCATGGATGACAGCTCACAACCTGAAGCTCAACCCAAGCTAAACCAAACTTCTATACATGCCAGAAACTTCCAGTCCTCATGTTGACTTCAGTGTTTATTTTGATAACTCCCTAGTATTGCGATGGTGAACATACTCATAGCCTGGGCACGACTTGTCCTCAACTTACGTGTATGTTTGAAACCTGACCTTTGTAAGGACATGGCCCTTTCTCTCCCAGGAAGCTACCCAGTGGCTTATGCAGTCTCTTGTCATCCCAAAGCTAGACTACTTCAACTTGCTACTTGTAGAAATCTGTTGTAGTAGTGATAGAAGTCCTCTACAGGCCATAAGACCTCTACCACTGATCCAGAACTCAGCAGCATGACTAGTCTTCAATCTTCCAAAGTTCACACATCACCCCACTGCTGCATTCCCTTCACTGGCTTCCAGTAGCTGTCTGCATCAGATTTAAAACTCTGATAGTTGCCTAGAAAGACAAAAATGGATCAATCCCTCCCTATATGATTACAACAGTTAAAGTCCAATCCATGCCTCGAGTGCTTTGAAACCTCAAGTATGGCTCAGCTTGAAACACCATGCTTCAAGTCTCATGATAAACAAGCATCAAGACTGTTCTCTGTCTTGGCTCTCATATGGTGAAATTAATTTCAGAGTCATTGAAGTCTTCAAATTCTGATTAAAGACTCATCAATTTGTGGAATATTTAAATGACCATTGATCCTGCACTTATAGAGATTGAATACTAATGCTCAGCAATGGAACACACTAGCACTTATTGTCTGATATTGTTGGTGTCTGATATTGTTGGTGTCTGATATTGCGCTCTTTGTTTTCTGATATAGAGCTTCTGCTTATTTTGCACAACTTCTGGGTATCTGCATTTATTCCTGTATTTCAGCAGTATTCTGGTTCAACGTTATCTTGAACTCTAATATATCTAAATACTGGCTAGGAAACGTTCTATTAGTAGATGACAAAGCACATTTGTGCTGTTAAATGTCAAATGTAAAATGTAGCAGGGACAGGTGCATAATGTATTTCTACTTGCAAAACAAATCTTTTTATTTTCTGTTTTGACGCTACTAAAAAAACTAGAATACTGCTTATGACGTAATGCAAAGGGAGTGTAAATAAAGTATAGGGAGTGATTTGTGTTGCATTTCTGTTGCAGTGGTAGAAAAACAGGAAACAGGAGCAGCAAAAGGAGCAAAAGGAGCAAAAAGAATGAAGGCAGGTTGTGTTCTGGCAGGCGGTAGGTGGTCACACAGTAGAAGACAACGCTAGGATGAAGATGGACTATCTGGTCTGTGGACATGTCTGGCTGACTCTGAGCTCAAGTGTTGTAATTAAGGGGCATCAGTGCCAAAGAGAGAACCCTGACATTATCTTCTCCTGAATGGACAAACTTCCCTTCATCCAGAGAGGGAGACATGATGCTATCATTCCTGCCTCGCATAAACGCTTTCTGCAGCCTCACTGCTGGTGTCACAGCCTCTTTCATGGCAGACACAGGAAGCTTGCATCCGTGCAGCTAATCTGAGGAAGCGATTTGCTCAAAGCTGTTAGCTGACTTCCTTGTAAAAAAAAGCATCATGTCATCAAGGTAGAAGAGAGTTATGCTGTCTACAGGGTCTTGACTTAATACTTAATAGTACTGTCTGCTGCAAGATTTAATTAAGGAGTCTCCCATAAAAACCATGTCCTTATCAAGCGCGTACATCAGTTTCATCTGACAGGCCTGCAGTATCCTATTTAGATCCCTCAGTGTTGTTGCTTTTTTTTTGTTTTTAAAAATTGTTTTCTGCCTTGTGCGTTGACTGAATTGGCAGGAAGAGCCAGCAGGTCATTATGATGACTTGCCAAGATCTTATCTAACTCACAACTTCAGCACCGCTGAGACCAGGCCCCATTACAAATGCACTAGCCAGACATCAACGATTGACTGTAATGATAATCACTATCAGAATGTGTGCAGTCGTCTTAATAGCCAATAACTTGGGAGCAGCGCTGTGCCAAGAGCTTAGATATGAATATTCAGTAGTGAAATCAATGGGAAATGATGGGCACCTGAAAGCTAACACTAGAAAGAGAGTGAGAGAGAAAGAAAGAAAGAAAGAAACAGGGAGAGAAAGAGAGACAGGGGGAGACAAAAGATAGCGAGAGGCTGAGAGGCAGGGTAGATCAGGACTGAGGGAATATCCAGGGCTGATTAACAGAAATTATGGAGGCTCAAGGCCCAGCTGATTCTGGGCTTGTTCTGCTGTTTAATCACTCACCTCTCTCCACTGCTTCGACTCCACGCCCTGACTATACAGGATGCACACTGTGGGGGATAGACAGATGGGGAGAGAGAGAGAGAGAGAGAGAGAGAGAATGGGAACCACCAGAGAGATTAAAGGGTTCATAACAAAATCCTGCATTTATTTAATTTACATCAAATATTCTCAAAATGACAGTAGAATATAAGAAAGTGTGAAACTGCATCAAAAAGTAAATTCCCCATCTTCTCTATTGAATTTCATTATTACAGGTTTCAAAACATCATGTACTAGGGTGTAGACCTTGCTAGATTACATAATCATGGATTATCTACACAGAGAGTAAAATGAGCCAGGGTTCAGAGAATGACACAGATCTGCAGGGCCAGTGTTTTCATATCCAGCCACTGTGACTCATCTTTCAGTGCCCACATAAGAGCCACTAGCTCATGATGAAGTGCAAGAAACCAGAGCCGCCAAGAACAGCATGGCTCCCACAGCTCCCACAGCTCCCACAGCTCCCATTAGCATTCAAGGGACCAACTTTGGACTGCGCATACATTACGGAATTCTGTTGATGTTGAAGAAAAACTGTCACATTACTATGCAAATGTGATGCGCGATGTGGGAACACTCGGAAACAGCCGAGTGGACAGAATAGCTGTTAAGAGCAATGAAAAGTGCACTGAAGTTCGAGGAGCTCATGGGTCCAAAGGATGTGCAGTGCACCGAGAGGTTTTGTTTGAAGCATGCAGTGCATGTGCAGTCAGGAGCGGGGACGTCCCTTTACAATCGACGGTGCTTCGGCTGCACCAAGCAAGAGGGCTGAAAATTTGAACTAAATGAGTTTTTCAGTGTTTGAAAATTTTATGTAAAAACCAGCAATGCTTACCTGGATCCGATTTGGAGAATGTGTCTCGATCTAATAGGTTTCTGGAGAAAAGAAGCATTGTGTGTGTCAGTAAAGGTACCTAGCACAGTAATATACATAAAATTGTTCAGACTTTTAAAATCGTCTGCAGTCACCTGTAACTGTACAGTCAATTGTTGACTTTAGGCAAAGAGACCAATACCGTCTAATGAACCTATCACTGCTTATTGTATTGTTGGTTTTTGTTTGTTTGTTTGTTTTTCTTTTCTTTTGGTTTTTGTTTTCATATAATTTCAGGAGTAATTTCAACTCAAAATCCACTCTCTGTTGAACCTTTTCAAACCTCTAATTGGACAGGTTGTATGTGTATGCATGTATGTTTGTGTGTTTGAGTGTGTGTGTGTGTGTGTGTGTGTGTGTGTGTGTGTGTGTGTGTGTGTGTGTGTGTGTGTGTGTGTGTGCGTGTGTGTGAGTATGCGTGTGTGTGCCTATGCACATGTACACATGTGTGTGTGTGTGTGTGTGTGTGTGTGTGTGTGTGTGTGTGTGTGTGTGTGTGTGTGTATGTATGCGAATGTGTAAGTGTGTGTGTGTGTGTGTGTGTGTGTGTGTGTGTGTGTGTGTGTGTGTGTGTGTGTGTGTGTGTGTGTGTGTGTGTGCATGTGTGTCTGTGTGTGTGGGTGCGTGTGTGTGTGCGTGTGTGTGAGCGCACCTATGTAATAAAGCAGACTGCACAGCTCAAGACTTCATTCCCCATATGTGTGGGAGTTGCAGACAGTACTGAAGCTTTTTCCACACTTATTATCTCAGTCACAGACACACATACACACACACACACACACACACACACACACACACACACACACACACACACACACACACATGAGTGCCCACATATAGACACACACTTTCTATGCTTCGGTGACTCTAAAGTTAAGTGCTGCTTGAAGGCAGGAGAATATGAATAGCAGCACCAACCGTGCGCCAGCCAAGCTGCAAGACCAAATCACAATGGTGTCCAAACTCTGGAATTCTCCACGCAAGCCCATTATTCATAGAAACAGTGGGCTGGACTATCCAGATTGTAAAAACATGTGGCCTGCATCCTGCATTCATATTATGACCTTACCGACTATCTGGAAACAGTTGTATCAGTTGAGAGAGTAATGTATTGTTTTACAAGGTACTGAACTTGAAAGCGTGGCATGCATTCAAAATGTTCTGGTCACCTACAATGCAAAAGAAGTTTTTATGTTGAGATTGCTTTTCACTGCCTGTTTTACAGTATTGTTATTGTACAGTGTTTTGCTGCCAGACAGTTACTGTGCCATATACTGGATATGACAATGTATGTTTTCCAGTGTTCATATTGGGCATGACCCAGTCTATAGTCCTGCTTGTCAGTGTAGTAGCCATCCCACCACTGGTGGTACGCCGCGCTGAGTCAGAGATCCGGGTCAGAGAGAGTACTCAGAAATGATATCTCGGGCCCCATATCTGTGTTCTGTAAACATCAGAAAATGTCATTTACTATAAAAGATGCTTCTATGCATCCACCCACACAAGCAGTCAAGATTCACAGTTACAGCTCGATGTCTTACGCTGTTGTTTTTTTGTTTTTTTCACATGCCCTGTTTTCACACGGCGGTTCCATCTGTTGCTGGTAAACACCAGTTTGAAAAGCTCATGGTGTTGCCCATAAAACAATTCTGTGTGACAAGGCTGAGACAGAATGCTGGTACAAACCACACATGCACTGGAGTGTTCAAGCATCTAATAGCATGTGAATAATCACGCAAGCCTAGAAGACTAGCAGGTGAAAGAAATCAGTAACATTGGCATTTGGCTTAATGCTACCTGTTCTTAAATTATCTGCTTTACACGTTTCAGTTGATAAAGCCATTTTTGGAAATTCTCCCTTTAAGGTTTGCTTACATATTCTTATAATAGTTTCTCTGTTCAATTACTTCTCATTTACTTCTCGATGGCTTTACAAGCTCATCTGTGGACAGAACCAACTGCCATTTTAATAAGAAGAATGCATATTCTTAGTCATTTGTAGTCATTTGAGATAACTGAATGAGCTCAAGTAATTATTGAAGTTCAGATTTGAATGTCTTTCAGATCTGAATTTGAAAGGCTCTATATACATATAATTTACAAATGTTCATACTGTATACAAGTGCCACAAGTGGTTTGTAGGACAAAGTCTGGTTTGTGAGATCCTGGTCTATGTGACCCCTGTCCTGCCTTTGAAGTCCACCCTTATCAAAATCAAACATGTTCATGGTCTGTAAATAAAAGCACTGCTGGATGACACACGTGCTGGTACTGTTGTTTCATTTTGGAGACAATGTGCAATATTTAGTTACATTTGATTGGTTGCTGGCAGACAAACTGCTTAAACCCTTGTTAACCTTAACTCTGCATAAGATATAGCACTGTTAAATATAATTCTACATATATCTGGGTGACATCATGGTGTATATTCCATAATACTTATGCAGCTTTAATCTTCACATATCATTCATAATGAAGAGTTGGCCTCAAGCATATTCCAAATCTCCAGGACAATAAATAAAATTCTGCACTACTTATGAAACAATAGTCCCTGCTTCAACCATATAAATTCAATGTGAGGGCACATTTTGTAATATTTCTTTAGCAATTTTTTTTAACAGAAGATGATACTCATGTTCTATGATTCATTTTACATTCACTATCATCCACAAAGCCTCCTCATGCCTAAATCTAGGGATTACTGTATCTAAAGCCAGTCAGGAACTTTACAAAGGATGAATGGGTAAAAGACTGAATGCAGGAGTTGAAGAAACAAATGAGTTATATTTTTTCTGGCTGTATAAAAATGTTTGCTTTTACATTATAGTTTAACAAATGTTAGCTTTTTTTGCTGATTACTTACTCAAATTACAACCTGAGTGATATATTTTGAAGCAATGAGTATGAAGAGTAGTTATTGTCTAATTGGAACGTACAGTTCTAATTCCAGCACAAGCAGGCAGCTAGATGAAAGTACAGGGCAGAGACGTCTGATGTCCAAATGCATGATTGCACTGTCTTGACTGCGTGGGAGAAGATCTGGGCTATTTCAGTTACAACCGAAGTTCTCTGTGAGAGCTTAAACTAAGCCCTTCAGGGGAGACATTAATATGCTTATGATTAACATTAACTAACTGAGTACAGAAAATCCAGCCATAAATTGAAAGAAGACAGCTCAGGTTATCTACTTGTTCACTCAAACACATTTTGTTTGAGAATTTTTAATATATTCAAAATCCCACCAACACCAACCTTGACCATGTGCCCTCTTTTGACCACATAAATTACTGGGACCAGAACTGTTCAGCTCTTCCACATCCACTCCATGGCTGACTGATGTCCTGCCGGGCAACTGGAGGGAACTAAGAAAGGCAGAGAGAAGGTGGAAGAAGTCACAACTAGATTTTGATCTTCGATCTTTTCCGAGCTCTTTTCAGAAGTTACAGCTGCAAAGTTTGCATTCTACAAAGAAAAAAACTGGATACCTCAGCATCTAATCCACATAAGCTCTGCACCATTTTTTTCCCTTCACTTCTCAATCCTTCTCCTCTGCCTCCACCCACATCTCTAACTTCAGAGACTTTTGCCTCCTTCTTTGAGGAGAAAGTTAACAGGATCCATCAGTCTATCTCGTGTCCCCATCCCTTCCTCCAGTGCTCGTCCACCTACTCTTAGTCTGCTGACATCCGGCAATCCACCTGCCTGCCCACTGGACCCTGTCCCATCCACACTGCTTCATTTAATTTCCAAGGACCTGCTCCCCTTCATCACTTCTATCATAAATATCTCTCCAACAGGTCACATACCTTCTGCCTCCAAGACCAGCAGGGTGGCACTGATACTAAATAAACCCACATCAAGAACTATCAGCTATCAACCAGTGTCTGTCCTCTCCTCATCTCCTCTCCTTTCTTTTTCACTTTCTTCAGAGGAACCCGGTAATCTCTTTTGAGAAATTATTGATCATCTGAGAATGCTGAGAAACATCGTCGTAATTGTGGATGACTAGTCGTCATTCTCAGGCCTAATCAAAACTTGACTTGATCATGCAGGATTCGGGGGGCCACCCAGGTGTTTGTTTGGCCTCTGGTCATGTCCAGGCTTCATTACTCCATCCAGGGGCTCCTGCTGCGTCTTCCCTTGCAAGCCCTCAGGCCTTCGCAACTAATCCAGAACATTGGATCACAGATGGTGTTCAATACCACTCTGTTAACTCTGTTAGCTTCTTCTAGCTGCTTGTTTCAGATTTACAGCTCATGCTTACCTACACAGCAAAAATGCACCGGCTCCCTCTCTACTTGATGGTGATGGTCAGGACTTGATCTATACTTCAAGCCACTTGAGCTTGACCAACCATCCTTTAAGACTCATCTGTGAGTCTTGATTGTGAGTAACACTTGAATTAAATATTTTAGATTTGCATTTGTCTTGTTTAGTAATTGCTCACAAATTGTGTTGTATTATTTAGCATTGCGTTGTATTGTAGCTGTTATTCTAGGTTTCAGAAGTGACTCTTGGTTCTGGTTGGGTTTTAAATGTAAATGTTCCAGGACATTTTTGTGTCAAGGATGGTTTTGGCATGGCAAAGCAGTTCTTTATTCCCCCTTCAACCCTCTAGTCTCACACTGCTGGACCTGTGATCCTAGTCCCCTCTCATTCACACACTCCAAGAACCCAGTGGCATTGTAATTGGCACCTTTGCAGAGGGAGAGGCTATTTCAGCCAGAGAGATCAAAATAGACTTTAACCTCCTCAGCAGGTGCTTGATGTCTTATTGGTGCAAAGAGGCAGAAGGCATGATTCAAGAGATGGAGAAATGGAGCATGGTGGATAAGGACTAACTGACCAGTGGGAAATGTTAAGATACAAGTAAAATAAAAAAAAAGTAAAAAACCTTGATGTATCAGACTGAGAAAGGATGTTTTTGAAAAAACAAAAAAAAACCTTCTTTTGAGGTCAGTGTAGATTGGCATTGTGCTACTGTCGCATTGTCGCAAGAGACTTGGAGCAGTAGGACTGAGTTCATCATTAAGACAATTTGATCAATGGCATATAAAACACAGGGCACAAAACGGCAAACTGAAGTGTTTCCCCAGAGTGCACAAAGAAACTGAGCAGCCCAGCAGCGCCCACCAGCATCTTACAACCGTACCACGCTGTTATTAAGACTGTGTGTGTGTGTGTGTGTGTGTGTGTGTGTGTGTGTGTGTGTGTGTGTGTGTGTGTGTGTGTGTGTGTGTGTGTGTGTGTGTGTGTGTGTGTGTGTGAGTAATGGCAATTTCTTTCAGAAAGGGGAGTTCCCATTAGGAGGTTTCATTCTCTTGATGATGAGCAGTGGTCAGTGCATCACAGTGCTCTTCAGTTTCAGAAGTGCGATGGTGAAACAACAATGTCAGCACTTCTCCAACTAGGCAACGGCCCACAGTGTTTATAAGTAATTAAGCCCTAAACACAGCTTAACCTATTTTGTTTTGAAACTATATATATTTGTTTCCAACAATAGCCGAAGGACGAAGGTATGAGGTCCCAGTGATAAGATTAGCCTTTCCGTTGTTTATTACTATGCATGCTGGTGAATGTGTTGGGTAACAAATACAGTATCTAAATCTTACAGTAGAATGATAAATGACTCTCATTTACCGGGAATTACTGCCACACATTTTCTGATTCATGAGTCTGCAGTGCTGAGGTTAAGCTTAAGCCTTGGGGCTTTAAGTTTTAGGAGTGAATAAAAATAATTGTCATTGATTAATTGAAAAGACTCTTCAAAGACTATGGTATTTTTTGCATAACATATCCATAAATGAAAAGGCAAAAACAAGTATCACTGCAAAGACTGACAGTTCAGTTTACACAAACCAATGGGTGGCTTCACCAGCCCCCATGAGGTCTTTCCTAAAGACTGTGAATAGATATTTTTGACAGGATATTCTATGTTTTCCTCAAAATATGACACAAATCAGTATCCTTTGATGTCAGTTTCTTTGATTGTGAGTTCATTGGGATTTGACACAAAATATATTTTTTAAAGATTACACTCATATTTAAAGCATAAGCAGCCAGCAGGACCTGATGTATGATAAGTCTACTTCCTGCTGAACTGTCAGGCATGTCAGGATCTGCAGTGTCTACAGAACTTCAGACAGGAAGTGGGTGTGTGGGCCCTTATTTGCTTTCATTTTCGTGAAGTAACAACCCGATTCACCGAATCCCACCGACACAAAGAACACACAAGCACACATTGTGCACAGAAAGGAGGAGTGTGCAACATGTCAGCCCAGTTAAGGAGTGGTGTCACCCTCCCTGTGACCCATGACCTTTCCCACAGCTGGTTTGGATTTTCACCTCCATTTGGTTGGTGGTTAATGTACGCTCCCCCTCAAAGATGTGGAAGAGAGACAAACAGATCTGTTGCTTAATGTCATTAAGCATTATTGAAGTTCCCAATAGCAGGTCTTTCAAAGTCAAAAATGACAATATTGTTCCTCCTTTCAAGTCCTTTTAACTGTCAAAGAAAAGAAAAAGCATAGGCAATACAGCAAAATACTAAACACACTGCAAATATCACAGCTGAAAATGAGATTAGAATTCCCCTCGACACACCCTTGGGGAAATGTGCTATTCTCTCTATCTATCTCTATTTCTCTTTCTTTCTCATAAATCTCTTTGTGCATGGATAATTATTCATTCGATTCCCCATCCAAGCTCTCCACTTCCTAATCTAAATATCCTCCAAATTGGAAGTGATATTATCCACGCTGCCCCCACCCCTTGATAACGAGAGTCTGGATGAGGACTTCTCTGTTATGAGCAGCACTGAGTGTTGGTCAGATGAGAATCCAGAGATGCGTGTATGAAACTGACGAACAAAGAGAACAGCTGAAAGCAACATGGCTCAACACAGGCTTGCATCACCCTAACCAGGGCAAAGCACCCCATCTGATCAAAAAAACTGCACCGTGTCTTTAAAAACCACTGAGCCATAAAAAAATCTTCCATTTATCCCATGCCCCCAAGGGCACTTTGAACCAATGGCATTTCAGGTTGTGCAATAACCATTTGTCTGAAAAATTTGCCCATGAGGAAAGACAATCTCTGTCATTCACGTGTAGGGAACAACTAATGGCTTTTCTTTTTTTGTTGTTAATTTGTGGAACGCAACCTTAGTCATCTCACTTCATGCCATTCTAAGTAATTAAGTCTGGGCATAATTAGAATTGACACTGCTCACAAATAAAGCGAACAGCAGAAATCAGTAGGGTGAAAAAAGCCGTGTTCTATATCAACCGTCAGGCCAAATCCTCGTGTGCTGTGATAAAGGGAAGTAGGAAGTGCTATTAGCATAACGTCACTCAGGCAGTGCTTTCTTTAAATGTTTTACTCAGGCAACAGTCCAGTCCAGCAACAGCAAACAAAGTAAAACATGAAGAGAAGAGACAAAGTACTGTCACGTTCACCACACCTGCATGGACAGAGCTGTGGCAGCCAAGAACCTGCAGGGAAACAGAGCCTCCCTGGCAGATGAGGGGATTTGCCAGAAGGTGCAGTGAAATTTCTCCACTGAGTTGCTGAGCCTTCTGCTGTGAGGCTAATAAGCAAAGGGGCACACGGTGTGATGTTCCAGACCTGGGAGAAGTATGTCTCGGTATATGCTATGGCTAAGTGTCAAAATTACATTACCTTTAAGAGTATTCTTGTTGTTACTATTTAATTTCATCCCTAGGGGGAATTATAAGAACAGAGGTCCAGGAGACACTCTATAATGACATGGATTGCTCCTTTGAATATAAATCAAATCAACATAATTGTCCACACCACATGCCATATCAGTATTCAGCACTTATGGTTCAATAACAGACACCAATCCATTATATTGCTATCTCCTGTCCTACACAGAGGGAATATATAATTGTCAGTTTGTTTTGGTCTGTAAGGCCACTACTAATGAAATAAAATGTGTTTACTGTGTGCATCAGCAGGCATTAGATAACTGCCATAATTGTACATATTGGTATCTAGTTATGTCTATCAGGGATACAGAGGAAAAAATGAATCCCATGATTCAATGAAACTTAGCAAGTCTAAGCAAATGATGTCTCCCAGACACCTTAAGGAACGTCTTGGCATTCACCTTTGCTGTGTTGTGTTCCAGTTTCTCAACATCAGCTAGAGGCAGAAATATTACTCAGCAGTTGCATGGTCTTACACAATAAGACATTTTTCAGTCGAAAAGGTGAGGACATGTCATGCACCCTCAGTTTAATCAAAGGGAGCAGCTTACAACATGTACGTTCTGCCCCTCTGTGCCATTGTCAATATGACCACAGGGGCAAAGCAATCCGCAAGAAAAAAGACACTTAAAATTTTATGAAAAGGACATGTTCCTGATGTGACTTCCTAACTTTCATTTTCCTGTGCTTGAGACAATAACAGACTGGGCTTGTCTAAACTGCATGGAATTTGAACCTTGGGGAAATGATAGGACACAGCATGTGAGTTGATGAGTTGGAGGAGGTTATTGTGTCAAATCCCAGTCAAGGCATACAGGGCAATAAGGGTTCCATTCTTCTGCCAGTTAATGAAACCAGTTCACTTATGTCTGTGGTTCCAGCAGGGGGACAGATCAGTAGCCAGGAAATGTTAACAAATGCTAAAACATGAAAAGTCAGATAATGTTTTTTTTTTCCAGACTTACACACATATGCCACAAAGTTTCTTCTCTTGGTATAAGATGATGTCTTGGTATAGAATCAGGTAAAATGACTGAAAACACATCCTCCGCTTTGGTCAAGTGATGATAGGCGGAGAAAGTCGGTTACCGGAGACCACTTAACTGGAACCATCTCGCCCATCCACTAGTTTTGGTGACATATAGGTTGTAATGTTTTTAATGACATAAAAGCTCTAATTCATCTGTTGTGGACAACTGTTGAAGAGGTCATTAGAAAGTCCTTTGACCCCAAGGTCTTCCAGGACTGCTGCAACATGATGGCACTGAATCCATTAACAACAGTTGAGTTGAAACCACTTTGGCTGTTCTGCCTGTATCTTTTAGAAGTTTTGCATTTGGGTGAAGATACAGGTCAAAGGTCAGAGTAACAGTATACCAAGTCGATCCAAAGTGCACCAACCTAGAGTTCATCATTATGCTCCATTTTACCTTCATGCAGGAAGCACATGAATTATTCAGTCTCTGTTTCTTCTCTCACATCTGAGAACACTAAGCCTATTGCCACACACTCTTCCGTAGCCCATATACACCCTCCTCTGGAGGGGGATGGGAGATTCAGCATTTATATATCAATCATGTACTTTGCATTACATCTACCAGAAGGTTTACAATTGTTTGTGTTTTCAGAAAGTCTATCCAAAACTTCCAAATGAATGGAGGTGCAAGTCCTTCTGCTTTTGATAGTTAATGTAAGATTCAGCGTATCATGATGTGTTCATATATGGCAATGCAAGAATGCAAACCTTTAATAATGTGTCTCTTAACTAATCCTGCTATTCTCTGAACACATCAAAATTTCAGCCCACCTGAACGCACAGTATAATCACAGCCAATAAATGTCATGAATTACTACAGCACAGGATGGTCAGTAATATAAGGGTTATCTAGTTCAGTCCCCCTAGTTTGTCAGCCCAATAACATCAGCAGCAGGTTATGAGAAGATCTGGAGAGGGCATGGACAGCAATTTTATTCCATGTCTGGTCGCATCTCTAGGCTCTCTGCCCGCACTGACATAATTACAGAAGACAAGCGCACACGATCCCTGACCTCACTATGTCGTGACTTATTACAGTGTCAGAGAAACATTTTTATGGACATATGTGTAGGTGTTTACAGGTGATTTAAACATCACTGCAAGACCATTTAGACATAACACTAAGGAGGAAGGCTACTACAAATACAAAAACACATATCGGTTTTTCATTTTAAGTCTGTTCAGGACATTCAGTGCTTGATTACACCCTAATTACATCCACATCTTCTCAGCTGTGCTCAAATTACAAAATGCTCAAGACACATTAAGATGAAAAGTTGGTCAGTTTTTGGTTCATATGAGAAAACAGCTTTTTTTAGTTCACAACAAATTATTTGGGTAGTCTGGTTGTGGATTTTATTAATATCATTAGGTTAAATTGGGTTGGAGTGTATAATTTACTTTAAGTGTCTATTACTGAAGCAAAGCAGGCATTACATCTGCCAGCTGTATCCATTTCTCTTCAAGATGATTGAAAACCCCACACCAGCAGCCCAACCCATTACTCCAAGCAATTTGGCTGACTGAGATCTTGATAGCAACGCAGCATGAAGGAGATTGAATTTCATATCACTTGCATCTCTGACTTTTATCATGAAACAAGACTTAATTGGAGGTGTTCTTATCATCATGAGGCACACAACATATGAGGAAACATATGTTTACCATGTAAAGATATAGTAACAAAAATTATATCTGAGCAGCAATTTGCTTGTTCCACACAGTGCGCACTGCATCAATGTACAGTGAAAATATGGGACAATAAAATATTCCCCACTGGGTTGGAGTGTATTTATATTCAATGAGACCAGGGAGTTGGATATGGAAACGTGTTGTGCTCTAAATATGACTTATAAATATCAAAGCCATACATCTAAATGAGAAAAGGATTTACTAAGGTTGAAATATATGGGCAGGTGTACCTGAAATATACTGATTATATGGATGGCTTGCTTTGTCTACTACTAATTATACTGAGCATCTTGTATTTGTAAGCACAGTGCCTGTCGGCTAGCATGCCCTCAGTACCATCACACCACACCTCTGTCAGGTATGAGAGAGAGAGCCTGCTCTTCCTTCCTTAGCATGCGTTAACTTCGCCACTGCGCGGAAACACAGAACCACATGACAACTATAGTATTTCACGCAATACACGCGAATGTGAGGTCTGACAAGTGTTGAACACAATATACGTTGAACAGTGACAAATACAAATTATTATTATTATCTAATTAATACTCACTGCATATTTGTTGGCTTTATTATTTATTAATTTATTTATTTTTAACAAAATTTGAGGAGGTGATTCCGCAACTTTTTGGACAGATATAATGTAATGCACCAAATAAGGGCTCTCAAACCGAGTTCTGTCATGAAACAAACAGAATAATAACAAAACATTTAAAAACAGAAATCTGACATTAAGTAGATTTGTTTCTATTTACTAACCCAGCAGTTTTCACAAAATTATAAACCGATTCTTCTTGAAGGGACGCAAGAACGGTTTAGTTCCACGGCACTGTACCTGCAGGAGACAGAGATTTCCACTTTAGTGGCGGGGATATTCCCGGTGATGGGGTCGAACTCGCACACCGAGGCCATATCTTCCAGCTTGTCCATAACATCTCCCTCCATGGACGCAGGGACTTCGGGGAAGTTCTCCACCTTGCACGCACAGTTTAACTGCGCTGGCTCCGAATGGAGGTTTTAGACTTACCCTTAGGCTAGGCGCCGATACGCACGCGGAGCGCAGCAGAGCGAAAGAGGGCAGTTCTCTACGCTGGTGGAGACTAGTGAAGAGAGACAACCTTAATACGCTCTAAAAAAATAAAATCGAACAAAGTGGAAGTGAGACTGGCGCCAAGAATGCTACGGAGAAATGTGAAAGACTGCACTTAAAGCTCTCGCAGAGAAGAGATCTGTCTATTCCCGGTGGACCGTTGGGAAAGTCAAAGAACAGAACTCCACCCCTTTCGCATTCTTTCACATGCTTGCTGCGTTGCGACTGCCGCTCAATGCAGCATCGTATTATCGATGTGCGGCTGTGCCTCAGTATTGCTCAAGCTACACTTTCACTAGCTATTAACAACACCAGTACATCACACTACAAACCAACCACCATTTGAGGTTATATATGTCTTTCTTTATAAGTTTTTGGACATTTAAGTGCCTTTTATCGTCGAAATGGATCTAGCGATAGGGCTACGCCTAATACCACAATACTTTACTTAGTCGAAAGAGCTTATGTTGAAATAAACCAAATTAAAAAGTGCCTCCTTATTCTCTTGCACGTTCCAGTTAAAATTTATATAATGCCAAGTCGCCATTAATGCATATTTTACTATTAAAAGCCGCGAATATCATCGGCATAATCAGTCTAGATTTAGTCTAAAATAAATTTGCGCCCGTTTGAAAAAAAGTCCACGCCATCTGCGGACAGTCTGACGTTGCCCGTTTTTTCAGCACCACAGTTCTGGACAGCTCCCTCTCCTTCCATGGTAAGCGTGGTTAATGCAAAAGCCTAATTGGACTATGCAAGTTAACTCTCGGGGTTACCAGAAATAACAAATCCATCTTACAAATGTATTGTTAAGCGTTGCAAATAGGCTATCTGTAAAATGCTTATGAATGAACAAAAAAGTCAGAGCATTTGACATTTTTGTACAGCACTGTACATGGACTTTTTGTACAGTGTATTTGACAGTATTGTCTTTTTGTCGTCTCTTACAGCAGGACAAATATTCTGAAATAGTTATAAGCAGGCAAGCCAGACGGTGTCTAATGTTGACAGCGCTTTAAATGAAGTGGGTGTGAGAACCCACTTTATTAGGTCATTCTAATTCTGTTGAATAACTCGAAAACATGCGCATTCCTTACATGAATGAATGAGTCCACCTGCTTACTGAAACGGAGAATGGGGTAAACAGCTCCTTGCTGGTTTGCCTCTAGGCAGCTGTTTGTTCTGTACGCAGTACTGATGGCACAAGGCATTAAAGGAGATAGGCGCTCAACAGGAGGAAGCAGTTCACTTCGTAGTGAACCTCAGCAGGGTGCAAACCAAGTCCCCTACAGAGATGACTGTAAAAGAATCATGGGCCTTGCTCCCGACCACCAAGATGCAAAATCCCCCTGAAAATGCCTTTGGGATTCTACTACCGTGTGTGTGCGCGCGCGTGCGCGTGCATGCGTTTGTGTCAAAGAGAAAGATCAAGGAATGTAGAGAGGGAGAATGTCAGTGTGCGTGTGTGGGATGGCCGGGGAGGTTGGGGGTTGGGGGTGGGTGTAGCTCTACACCTCAAATGTTGTTGAGAATGTGAGTTTTCCATCACAGCGGTTGGATTGCGTCTATTTCCGTGCCTCTTCAACTGAGAGGGATCAGGACAGACATGTAATTCGGTTATTTTTTTCACAGTTTGAACCCAATTCCGTCAAGGGCTTCGCCAGACGCCCTGCTCAATCCACACACCTGTGGGGCTAACCGACTTTTCTCTTTAAATTGTCGTTCTGCCGGAGTTGCAATGATGTATTCATGCAACACTAGCATAGACTATAACCAAGAGGGAAACTGTACACTTAGAGCTGTTTGTCAAAATGCGAGCGCACAACTTATGGGTGAATGCGGTACTTAAAAAAATAAAAGTGGCTTTTTTAAGATAGTAAAAGTGAAGGCATTTCTACAATTTTGCAAGACTTTTTGTGCCAAACAGACAGCTATTATCCAGAGCGTCCTACTTCCAAAGTGCGAAAAGACACGGCTTGGCTGACTTATTCCACACAGAGCCACAGGCGACTGCAGACGACGTTAGTCCCGTAAAGACGGACGCACCACGACGCTCCCACTACTCTCCGAACGGTGCTCGGTCACGTCACCGCGGACCATTAAGAAGAAGTGAAACGTTCGTCTTTCCCATCTCCTCGAATGTTACCCACACACCGAGAAAAGCCAGAAAAGCGAGCGCGACTGGAAAATAGAAGACCCGATCAGGCACTCCAGGGTTAGTAAGAAAAAGGCTGTCTGTTAGCTTGACTGAAAGGCGGGAAACCCGTCGTTCCATCGCAGCTCTCAGCGGCGACTCCGTCTAATGTTTTTTTCCATCTGTTACTGTGCAGAGCAAGATACTAAGACGAGACGAGGCTGTCTGAGGAAGGCCTCCTTACTGACGAGAAAGGAATACAATCAAAAACAAGAATTAGATGAGGTGTGGCCTTGTAGTTTGTTCTGACACGGATATAGCATTAGGTAACATGATTTGTATATAAACTGACGTTATTCTAATTTTCAAATGTCAATCCCCAACGTCACTGACGTTGCTAACCACAATGTTATAGCGGTTAAAACTAAGATGATCATTATGGATTTAGCACCCATGACCCCACTGTGTATCAGTGATTTTTGTTTTTCTCTTTTCACAGAGAGTTGTGGAAGAAACTGTCAGCCATATCGGCTCTGGCACCCAGCACAGTGAAGATCCTGGAGAGGGAGGTAGTCCCATTTCTCCTTCTCCTGTGAGGAAGGTTAGAGAGGAGTGAAGATTCAATTATGGTGCCAGGGAGGCACAACACACATGGGGCTCGTTCTGATATGGCTGTTTTTCTCATTCAGCATTGAGATCTATTTATTGTAACCCTGTGTTATAACACATCATTTTGATTGAGAAAGTCCTGGTATAGACAGAAACCTCCAAACACAGCACAGGGTGCCTCAGCTGTGTGGGGTCTCTCAGGGGACCCTATCTAGTTCGGTGGTGCCTACGTCTGTTATAATTAGATGGGGCAATGCTAAATTGCTGAGTGCTGTGTCCCTATTGAATTGGAGCTGGGAATTCCTTCACTAGGCTATAGTGATTAAACTCTTCTGTGGCTAGTGTGCATGACACTAAATCAATGACTCTGGTTTCCCAACCCGATTAGAGAATGGTCTGTGTCATTAGGGCTTGTCAGGAGCTTATCAGGGATAGGGAGCAGGTGCTGAAAAAATGTGGGCATAGTGGAGCTTATTCAGTGTATTAGAGTGTTCACCATGAGATCCACACATAGTGTTTGTGTCAGTCAATTCGGACAAGCACAGGAGTATTCAGCAGGCTTGTAACAAAAGATAGTTATGCTTGACACTGTCAAATGTCTGCTCAGTGTTTCCAAAAAACTGGTGTGAGAACTGAGCAAATAGCCACATTTAGAAGGTAGTGGATAGAAGATCAACAATCACAGAATAAGGGGTATCAAGAATCAAGAATAAGGGGTAGAGGTTGCAGGGGGAGATATAGGCCTTGATTAAGGCTCAACAGAGCTCCTGCACTCTAGAGCTGGAATATGGGTTCCAATTCTCATAACATACTCTCAATAACAAGAACAGGTGACAGACTAGCCAGTCAAACATATGCATTGTCACGTTGTGCAATCAGAAGCATTCTTGAGAGTGTTTGGGCACTCAGCAATAAAGCAAAGCCAGTATTTCAAAATAATAATGGTGGTGTGTGCCACCTTTGTCTTCACAGCCTTGTGATGCTGTCGTTAGAAAAGAGGCCTTAATACTTAACATCAATTATGCCTGAACATGGAGAGGGCTGAACAAAAATCAATCCAGATTTGTTCTGAGGAATAAATTGATGACGCCTGATCATGTTTTATCATTTCAGTGCAGTGCTCTACAGGGAGACCATGTAACAGTGTCAATTTATGATCACATCACATGGACACATCAAACTTCCAGCGGGGTAAAAAAAAAAAAATCAAATGTGCACATACATCATTTATTCATACACGCAATACAGTGACTGACTGAAGGGCAACTCTTTCATTTACCCTTCCCTTACTCCAACTCTCTGAGAAAGAGGGCATGTAACTTCAGTTTCCTTTTGGGCCTAGGGGAAGGAACAACAAATCCCACATTAGTAATTCACCCGGATTCCTCTGAGCTCACTGATTTAACACGAGTATCATGAACAAACAAAGTTGTGTCGGTAATTGCTTTTTTCGGATTACTGGCCCAACTCCCAGCCTGCCCGCAGCATACGGCAACTGTCTGTTCCTTTGTCTAAGCTGAGTGGGAAGCCAGCCATTAGGCAGGACAGAGCTCCTCCATCCAATCCTCAGAGACCCTAAGTCAGGCCTCACATTTCCCCTGCAGAAAACTCCCAGTACTCCAGGACCCGAGCAGAACGTCTGGATACATGTACACAAGGAACTGAGACAGATCGAGAGCCGTCTCTGCCCGACGGTCCCTGAGGACCAGCTTGAAAGGCTCCAAGGTAAGAGACGTGTTCAATAAATGCATGGAGATATATTCCTCGTGAACATCAAGCATGCTCCTGCACTTACGTGTTGCTTCTGAAGTATGTCAGTACCACTGTAAGAATAGACTTGATTTCAGCAACAACATACCTGAAATGTCTAGATCTTCTGACATATTTCAGAATGGCTCTTGAAATCCAGTGAGGATATCTTGGGATTGACTGTAAAAGGGGTTGAGACAGCTGGGCTGCTTGGTTGAGTTCTGTTGTTCCTGTAGGTTCTAGTGCAAAATCTGAAGCGTTTCTGACCCAATTGTGGACTTCCCTCAGCCTTAATAATGTACTTATTTACTAGCATTCTAATCACTAGGCAATAGTGAACATGGATGGAAAACATTTTAATTATTATTAAGTCAAGAAGCTTAGTGTGCTTATCTGAGGATATGAATATGCTACCTCAGAGTACATTTGTACTGTGTTCAAGTATGGAAGTATTTTTTAATATTGTGAGTGACAATTTAGTAAAGCAAAGATAGGCCGTGCTGGGAATAGACACTGAAGCTAATGAAGAAATATATTGTTCATAGGCAGAATGAGTCACTGCATGCATTTACAATGCCATGGAAACACAATTGTGAGCAAGTTGGGCAACATTAAAATGCAATAAACCCGTAGATCATGCCTGGTACCACCACAGGCTAACAAGTAATACATTTTTATAGATGTAATTTAAAGAAAGGTCCGGGGATCACTGCCTCAGTCACTCCTGCACACAAATAAAAACAAATATAAACATCCTCCTGCCCCCCCCACACACACAAAGCATCAATCATCACTTCTCTCCTGCTCACTTCTGTGCAGTCCTTCTGTAGCAGATATGTCGATTGAGACAAAAAAGAGCACAGACAAAAATAAATAAATAAACAAGCAAAGGTTGGGAATTTTTTTTTTAGATTAAATTGCTTGTTCCTTTCAGAAGCTTCTCGAGCACCCCTGTCCAGTAAAATAGAATGTCAGAAATGTCAGGTGTGGGCTAACATCTAAAAAACAAAACCTTCAAACATGAAAGTTGAGTCCCTTTACTATGCCCTAAGAATCCAAACCATCATCAACATCAGGAGAACAATCCTTTTTGCTCAAAGCGATGGCTTGGTTTTATAATCCCCTTTTTTTCAATTACACTCCCAGGGATATTTTTTAGTCTATAGAGTCAATTTATATATATATAAAAATGCATTCAAATCCTACTGCACATTTGTGTAGGCATTTCATTCGCAGTTCATCTGCACAGTTCCAGCTGTCAAGATCCCGCTGAGCTACTGTGACAGAGAAGTAAACATGGTGCTAACAGTGGATGCTAATCCTGTTACCGCTGGATACCAACCGATGCTAATGAAGTTTGGAGACTATACAGGAGCTGCTCCTTTCTGCAGATTAAATTAAAAGGATTTTGGTGAAAGTTTTGGGGAGAGGGTGTTCAGAACAAGTCAAATACACTTTTAGTGTATTCAGTAAATTCAGTGATAAGTTTCAACTATCTAGTCCTCGCACTATTGAGAATAAATTGCACCAATGTGATGAAAATGTGACAGCTGTCTCAGTTCCTTGGGGATTCCTCGAGATTATTGTGTGCTGCAATTTGCATGTGAAGACCTCTTCAGTTAATAAGTTGTGGCTGAAAGAGTGAATGCCAAAGTGTAAGAAAGAACTCAGGAAAGTTGTGCAGGACATCTTTGCTCTAAAAAACTACTGGCGCCTTCTTCCTGAACACCCAAGCGTAGAGTGAGGAGCTAGTAGGGCTTGAAAACCTGTCACAGAGAGAAGTAGTGACAAGAAAAGAATAGATTGGTTAGGAAGGAGGAGTTTCCACTATAGCCCTTCTCCCAAATGCCAGTGGTTGCATTGCTCTGTTAAGAAACAGGTACCTGGAGTGAAATCCACATGTATGTGCCTCAGATGCACATACACGCATAAACACAGAGGTCAAGTCATTGTCAAAAATTTGCAACTGTAAAAGCAAAATATTATAAAAGCATTGTCCAACAACTGTTTGGATTTCAATATGCACATCTCACACACACACACACACATGCACATACAAACGCACAAACTTTCTTCCTTCTTGATGACATTCATAAGGTTTGACTTCTGCACGGTTATGCAACAGGAACAGAAAAAAATACTGAAGTTTAGACTATTTGGTCATTTATCCACAAGTCATCATTCTGCCTTTGTTTGTCTGTCTTCCTCATAACAGAAGATCAAAATGTGTTATCATAATTTTGTTGACTAGGAAACCTGCACATCATAAAGCACATCATGACAATACACATCAGCGCCTTACTTGTAGATACTGTCAAAGGAAATCTGCACTCATATTCTCTCGCTGTGTGTGTGTGTGTGTGTGTGTGTGTGTGTGTGTGTGTGTGTGTGTGTGTGTGTGTGTGTGTGTGTGTGTGTGTGTGTGTGTGTATATACCTCTTTCTGTATCTAGTCTCTGAACTTTGGGGTGTCAGAACACATTATTAGAACTCTGTTCCTAGCATCTTGAAACTTTATTTCCACCATCATTTAGATGACTTGAAAGCACAATGAATCCTACATTTCACAATAAGACACAGAAATCACAGGTCAGGTCTTCACAGCAGATGGCATAATATGTGGATCTGTAAAATTACCAACTTTATAGTTTTTCTTTTTTAAAGCACAGGAAGAATTCACCACTATTGCTCTAAACGTCATCTCAGTCAGTGATTTTAAGGTTATTAGTCATTCTGAGGACCCATTCACTACCATTCTGACTGAGCAAAGAGAAGGGAAAAAGTCAATATAAGATTCAATATCATATATTTTATCCACATCAGCACGTTTAACCTTTTCTAACAGAAGTTATGTGATAACATACTGTGTGATGTATATTTCTCAGAGTTTGACTGGTGAATGTAAAGTATATGAAATTTTCATTGATCTTCATTACTAATTAACTTGTTGCTCCACTGGTTACTCTGCCATGGGCAATTTCAATTAGCATTAAGACCTGAAGCTCATTAAATTAGTTGGCCATAGGGTGACCAGCCCTATGGGCTGCAAGTTTCTCCTGTCATTGATTTGACATGATGTTGCACATAAAGATTAGCAATAACAAACAGGACTTGCCTTGAGGTTTGGGTTTTACAGTATGACTAAGCTTTAACTCACTAGTATGATGATTCTTTAGGCAATGAATACTATGATCACAACAGTAAAGATCTTCATGACTCCTACTGAAATGATTTTGATTCTCTATCTGCAGAGAGAGAGATGGAACTCTCTAGAGTCTTAGATAACCCGAATACTTCAAACCACTCTGTCATCACCTTTAATTATGGCTCGAGGACAAGGTGAGGAGTGGTTCGGAAGAATCCGGTGGGAATGTCTCCCTTAAATGTGTAGGTAGTTTTCAAAATTGATTCAAAGATGTTGTGGAGCTCAAAACTGAGAGGTTCAGCATATCACTGATTCTAATTCTGAAATTCACCATAAATTATATTTATGAAGAAAAATAAAATATTTCTTTTAACTTTAAGCTTTTGTTCATAAGGGCAGAGGTTAACTCAATGACTGGAATGTTACAGTTACATTTAATTACCCACAAAATTAAGACACTATAAATTCATATAATACAGCAGAAAAAATGCTTCTTTGGTGTTGCGTCATCTTACCTGTGAGATCTTTTTCCTGTCTATGTTCTGCTCATTGCATTTGTCTGCTTACTACTTTGTATGCAGACAGGGATCCAGTACTGAATGCTGGATGAGGGATGTATTCAGAAAAACAGGGGGATCAACACTGACCAGACCTGAGCAACACATACAGATACACATTCATAATGATGGCTGACTCAAAATCACCGAGCAATCATATGTGGGTTAGCAAAAAACTGGTTAGATCAGCCAAGCAGAAGAGATGAAGAGACTTATGCCAGATACAGCACGGCTGCAGCAGAGAACACTTCCATGTCTGCACGTGTACTTGTGTAAAATTGGAGGTCGGAGCAAAGTTGGCTGTCGATGAGGTTACCTAAGCACTCACACATACAAACACTGCAACACAAGGGCAGAGAAAGCATAATGAAAAGCTGTTTGTCACTATCTACTAACAGCAACACTCAGAATTTGGTGGTGAATAACAAATTAAGACCTTTGGCTTGAAGTTTTCATTTCCATCCGGTCCAAGGCTGTACTTGATAATACTTCTGTTGTAAGTTTTAAGGCATGTATTAAATTCTGCACACCAGAGGTCTTTGGATTCAAGCCATAGTGGCAGGTGAAGTGTGCGGATGTTTAACAACTGTTTACATTAATAGTAATGTAGCCATGCACCTTGTGCCAAAGCTCTTCACTTAGACGCCTGACAGCAACTGTGTGAAACTGTTGCTGTATCTGTGGTAGCAGCTGTCCGTGAGTGCGATGGCAGGACTGCCCTCATGGGAAGCCTTGCTCCTGTCATTGGAGATGACACACGACCACATCAGGAGAGCGGACACTGAGCCTGACCCAACCATCACAGACGAGCGCTGGCACACAAGGAGGCCTTACCTGGTGAAGGAAACAGCACCTCACTCGGACCACGGCCGGCGCCGCCGACACTGGATGTGGAGCGTTCAGGTGCCTGTGGCGTGATGAAGCACATCGATGAGAGAGAATTGTGCTGTAGGGGAGCCTCTAATATAGATGGCAGAGGGAGTGAGAATTGGGCCAGGGCTGGAGAAGGAAGACTGGAATTATTTCTTCATCTGGCTGAGGTCTCCATCTCTTTGTTTTTTTCCCCAAAATGAAACAGTGCCCTCTCATGGAACATTAAAAGTAAACTCCTTCTTCACTCACTGTCATGCCTCGTGTTCATCACTCTAGACAGCGTGAACTTTCTTTCCTCTGAGCTTCGGTCCAATAATGATTTTCATCAAGAAACACTTCATTATGCAGAGCGCACAAATTGGGCTTCCCTACTCTAACTATTCTTCACACGCCTTAAACCCAAACCCGGCCTGGCCTGAACCCAGAGAGTCAAACATGCAAAGGCAGTCCCTGAATCTCTGGAGGTGCCCTGAGCCTCGTCATGTGATCATGAGGTGAGAAGAAATTGGTTGCAGCCCCGCAGCAAAACTGCAGTGAGGTCACGAGGTGACAGCAGAAACCAGAGACTATTGATCTGAGAGGAGGGAGCTCGTCACACACACTAGCAAACTTCATGCTACTGCAGGGAATGCTGCTGAAGGTTATTTTTGCTGGTGTCTGTGTCTGATGGCGTCTGATGAAATCAAGCACACATTTACGAAAGAGATAGTTGACTTATGTTAGACAACCACCTAATTTCATAACTATGTGAGCATGTTGGCAGTTTAATAATACTGCAAAATAAATAATTTTATATTAATGCAATTTCATATAAGAATTGTATCAAAAGCAATCAAAATAAGAATTGTACTTAATCTAGATTTGGTGTAGATAATATAACAAAATGTTAAGCAGACTGTCATGACACACTTCATTTCTAGCAGAGTGATTGGATTGGCTATTTAGATTTTTTAAATTATTAGCAAGTTTTTATTTAATTTAAAAGTGTAAGAATATTTCACTGATAATGTCAGTTATAAGTGTCAATTAAAAAATTTTTTGTTTTCACTGTTTTGCTGCTACGTTGTGTGTTTCTTTTTTTTCAGCCTCAGAAAAGCAACACTGTGATGAATGCTATGAATGGTGAACATGGCTTCAAGCCTCATAACATATTTTTGTCATTATGCCCACCCATACTCCGAGTGGAATGTAGGTGTCTGTTTTGTTGATTGAGATTGGCATTGTTTAATGTTAGAGGTAAATGACTGTGAGACTCTCAACAGCAGAGTTAAAATGCATTACGAGTATAAGCAACAAGATTATAAAAAATTATTTTGTTTCTTAAGGATAGATTTATGGTGAACAACTGCTAAGATAACCTCAGGCAATCCAGTGTTTACTGCTGTGATCTAATCATGTTTACTATGTGTCAGAGGTAATTGCACTTCTGGTGAAAAACAATATTTCATTTCTGTGCATACAGTAAAACTATTAATGGAAAATGAAATAAGGGGTTTGGTGTAGATCTACTCTGGTCATAAACACAATAACTGCCAACACTGTCAAGATGACCCGAGGCTTTTCTGCATTAGTGTAGCCATTGTTTTGGATTATTAGATGTGATTTACACTTCTAAAACCAGAGTTGGAAGTGTCTGTGTTTGTTGTTATCTTTAGGTGGGCATGTCATCATCTGGATTACATCACCATAGAGCAGCAGACTTTCCAACAATGCTGCACAACCATAAATAAATAGCTGAGTTAATAAATAAGGCAACAATCTAACACGCAATATATGCTAATTATACAATATACTGTTGGATATTTGGTAATATATTTGGGGACATTATAAATATAGGCATACTTTATACAGTATAGTATCATTTATGTAAAACAGTACCCCATTCATGAAACTTTGTACATTACATTAACCCCAACTTCCATTGAAAGCAAGTTCTGATATTTAGTGCAAAAATAAGTTCTAAAATAAGTCCTTGGCATCTGCACATATGCTAAATCAAAGCTTTAATTCTGTCAAATCATTTATGCTACAGTGGATCTGCCAATAAAAATCCAATGACAGATTGAAGTGAACTGAGGTTCAGCGTGAACAGACTACCAGTATCAATCACGTAGCTGATGAAGACCCTTGGGGCCATGTACACAGATGAGCATTCATCAGACTCTGTTAGTAGACTATTGTGTTTATAGTACCACTAATACCGACAATTTCAGATTTCACAATACTTGCACATTATCCAGAACAAGGCATTTTGCAATTTTATGACTCCAGATGGAGGTGGGGGTATTCATGTGATACACATACAAAAAAAAAACACAATCAAAATAGTAGCCACATTTGTCAAACAGCTTTACACCTGTTGATCACAAATGTACACAAACATCCATAAACATCCACAAAGTAAATGTCAGTTTGCCATTGACACAGGTATGACAAGGACAATACAAGAAAAATGTTGGTAATGTCTATACGCATGAAAGTCATGCTAACACCAATGACCTAAAGTTATGCCCTATGGGATAAATATCCCATCCATGAGAAATATCCCATAGGTGAGACATATTTCCAAAGGGGAGACATATTTCTATAGGTTAGACATATCCAGCATTTTGACAAAAAATGGATACACTGCAGTAGGCTAGCCATAAATGGGACATTCAATGTGCAAGTAGTCATGCTAAATTGAACATCTCATTTAGTCACAAATATACAAATAAATGAATCAATAAATTCTCAAAAGCAAACTCATAAAAACTCTTTTCTTCTGTTTCAAACACCCTGTGGGTCAGGCTATTATTGGGGTTTGGGTTTAAATATCAAATGACTTGACTGTTTCCAAGGTGTAACCTGGCTACTTACCCAAACTGCCTCTTGGCACCATGCTAATCATTTATTAATTAAATCAGGGTACATTCCTTGGACATGATCCCAAGAGGAGTGGCACTGAACTGATCTTGTCAGGAATCAAAAACTTCATGTACAATCACTTTGACTGTAAACTAGCTGTGGTGTCAGATGACAATGCCATGGAAAACCTATTAGTAGACTAGCATAACAGCAGGGTTAGAGTAACA
The DNA here is from genome assembly GCF_052324685.1 of Brachyhypopomus gauderio. Taxonomy (NCBI): domain Eukaryota; kingdom Metazoa; phylum Chordata; class Actinopteri; order Gymnotiformes; family Hypopomidae; genus Brachyhypopomus; species Brachyhypopomus gauderio. Next base: position 30,079,635 of record NC_135214.1, on the reverse strand, counting down.
ATAATATTTAGTGTTACTAAGTAAAAGTTTGGACACACAAAATGTTACTGTATGCATCATTTGTCTTAGGTGGATGTGCATATATTGCACATGACTAAATATAGTCTAAAATCATGATTAACATGGATGCATATTCATTATAATAACACTTGGGTAATATAATTAGTTTTTCCTGTAGCACTGTGTTTATCTGATTCAAGTTCTTGTAATCGTGACATTTCTAAAGGATGAGGACAGGTGGAAATGCTGCTATTTACGTGGTGTATCGAAAGAAGACAAATGAATGCTTCCTGGTGAGCAACTTTAGTTGACTCAGATAGTCTGGAGGGCATTGTTGCGGTTTGTTTTGGTACAGACTGTTTGTTCTTTTAGATATGCAACAGTTTTTTCCAGAAGGAAGAATTTGTACAGTACAGCTGACCAACCACCACTGAGTAAAAATTAAGCATAGTTTCCGTGATCAGGCATGCATTATCAACAACCAGAAGTGCTACAGTGATGCTCCAGTGGTTGGAAAATTAATTAAACTATATAAGAACAGCTTTTGTAGTACATTTCCTCATGTCAGATCTAAGACATTTGGAGTTAAGATTGTATTGAGGCTGTATAGTCACGTTTCAAATGTCCATACATTTTTAGTTGATTATTTTAGACATTTTTTAAAGGAATTCAGTAACTATCCTTAAGTTTTCAATAAAATGTGTTGCAGTAGAAGTTATTTTCATTTTTTAAGGCCCCAGATTTTTCCCGGAATGGAGCTTCCACTGTCCTGGAGGCAGATTAGTTCAAAACCACTGCAATATTCCTTTTCAACCTGATATTTAGCACGTTTGCGAAACCTGCCCAAGAAACACTGTAATAACAGGACGTTTTTTTTTTTTTCATTTCCTGTGGTCTACTTGCAAAACCAATTAGACGATTTATGTTGGCTGTACTGTGTCCCCAAATGTCACGGTACAAACTTTTTTGACAGACAGGTGCAATACTCCATTGTTTGCTATTGCGATTTTTGTGTTTGTGCTGCCATATTCCAAACTGTGCTCTCAATATTACCCATGTAGCCCTGCTCCAGGTTGTTCAGCGGGACGTTCCTCTCTTTCGCGCTAGGCCGTCCCGCTAGACAGCCAGACCGAGCAGGACGCCCGTTTGGAGCTGCTGGTCACCGTGGCTACCCAGACGTGAGCCTCACAGCACCGCGATCCAACAGCTGTTGTGCCACTCGGCCAGCTACCGCACCTGTCGATTAGATCTGCACATTTTGGTGAGGTGGAAATGCACCCTGTGGACTGGGCGTTTGAAACAGATCTGAAATATTAACGTGATTGTATCCCTGTAACTGACTGTTACTGTGATGTGTCTGCTTCTTGAATTTAATGAATGCATAAAGAGTCTGAATTCTATTCAACTTGTGACAAAAACATGTTTGAATAGCTGTTAAATGCCATTATGAATGTGGAAAGGTTTGTTGATCTCAGTACAATTCACAATACAATGTGTCTGGGAACAATAGTTTGAACGTTTTAATTTACATATGTTGAAGTTTGTACTATTCCAATTAAGATCTTTCCCTGAATTTTGATTAGAAATAATTGATAATTGATTAATTATTTACATTTAATTAACTGTATAAGTGCTCACTGTATCCATCTTTAGGTTTTTTTTTAATCCAGTGTGGTCAAATATGAGTTAAAAACCTTGTCCTCTGCCAGTTGCTGCTGAGCTGCCTTAAAGGCAGTTTGCCACCAGGGGGCGTCAAAGGGGTTTAACGTGACAAAACGTTCACTTCGGTTTGAGACCGGCAGATCTGGTCTCCTCTTACCCTACACCCTCACATCAGTGTGAGTGATACGTTCGTGACACAAACTGCTGACTCACCGCCATAGATCAGACACAGTGGAAAATACGCTTGGCCAAAACTTTTCCCATTTTCATTATTTTATTGCTTGTACTGTTCCCTAAATGTATTCTATGACACACCTACATTAATGAGGAAGTGTGGCCCTAGATTAGATGAGCAGTGGCCATATAGCATGACATGAATGATTTAGAGAAAAATCTAGAACATATTTTTCACTTACCTTAAATGTAATCAGCCAATACATATTCAGTTACCAAATTACCTTTGTTAACTGCTAAATATATGCGGCTAATGAGGCATAAAGTAATACAAGCTTATGACCACCAATTAGTATTATGTAATTTGGCTGACCATCTATATATTGAGATAATATATATTTGGACTATATGGTTTTGATAAGGACAATGGACAAATACTATTGTGTTGCAGCATTATTGACTGATGCCATGAGGAATTTTGCAGTTTAATCTAATTCCCAGTTCCTTATACCGTGATGTGTCATCCATCACAACTGAAGCACTAAGATGGCCTTATTCTTTATTGTCCAGATAGTCTTAGATGGCACTTTGGGGGTCTGCACAGTTTCCAAAGTTGGTGTTGGTAATTGCTCCTCCAATGGACACATCACCTTCACACTTGAGTCCGTTCTCACACGGGCAGTAGTAATAAGTACCATACAGGCTCTGTTGGGAGAAGAACATATTTAAATACTAGAGATCCGCATCTCTCCATACCCTAAATGCAGGAAATAGCAAACTCACGAATGACTTAAAACAGAGTAATGTTACTCTAACAAAGAATAAAAACCCACAGTGATTTCCATTGAGGCAACCAGTTGCTAATGCAGTTGGTACCATCCAGAGGGACATGACACCTATTCTAACTTGCACTTACTCTTACTTTCACTGCCTTAAAAGTCCAATTAGAAATCAATGAAGGAACGAACACACATATATATATATATATATATATATATATATATATATATATATATGTGTGTGTGTGTGTGTGTGTGTGTGTGTGTGTGTGTGACACACACATATATATATATATATGTGTGTGTGTGTGTGTGTGTGTGTGTGTGTGTGTGTGTATATATACAATATATAATATATAAATATTACTTGAATACTTAAATTATAAATGAACATTGATATTGTGGGTGCAGTGATTTGCAATGCTGATATAGGAAGGCTTAATTTGTGGCAGTCCTAAAACCTGGACTATGGCTGATCTGACTCTTTATCTGTTTATCTGTCTTTTTACACATTGGCGTTCAGATAAGATTTCTGATGACCTTGAAGTTTTTTGGTTTTTTAAAGAAGTAGAAATTCACCCTCACTTTGTCACCTTGCCTGGGCCAATAAAAACGTTTCCTGTTCTATAATTACAATGAAAAGCTGGAGTGATCTTTAATTACACTTTAATTACATTACAATTACATTTACATTTAATTACATTCATACTACTTTCTTATCAAAGAAAAGCAGAATAAATTTTGTAAAGCACGTTTCGCTACCGCTATTGCTTTTGAATGTACATATCACAGAAAAACACGATGTGGCTGCTTGTCCAGACTTGACCAGACTGGGGGGGGAATAGAACAGACTGGAACGTTTCAACACCGAACCGAGAGGGAGCTGCTGCGCGCGCAGGTACCCTGGCCTGGCGGGCTCGCGAGGGGCTGTACCTTTTTGGAGCATATGTCCTTCTCTGCGGCGCGTGGAGCACAGCGGGCCAGGCTGATACTCGAGTGGCGGAGGCAGCAGGAGCTCTTACACTGCAAACTGTTGAGGCACAGCTCACCGTTGTTCTAAAGAGCAGACGCCGCGTAGCCAGAAACCAATATGGATTCTTTAACAGGCATGTATACAGCAGCACGCGTGCACTCTCCACAGAACAGCGGAGAGAGAGGACAGCACCAAAGCATTTGAGTCTCCGCATCAGAGCCATGTGCGCATTACCGTCTATGTTCTTACCAGGTTTATGATGATGCCCCGATCTTCAGGAGTATGCAGAGAGCTGCCCAGAGCCATGGCTACCAGGCACAGAGCAAGCACCAACAGAGCCCTCATTATTGTTCTTTCTAGATCCTTCCAAGTCCAGTCACACTGGCGTGGAGCGATTTTGGTCCTTTATATCCAAGTGCCTATCAAACATTAATAACATTAACAAAGGCTATCTTGCTCAAACATAAGTAAAGTACATCTACAGCACATACCATTAGGTGGCTGACAGATGAACAAACACTGCCAGATTCCCATTAAGCCAGACTAAGAACAGAAGGTTTATTCCCAGCAGGGCGCCTCTAACACACTGTGTACTATTTCAGACAATATCTTCCTGTGGCTTTTCCTCTAAAACAGATCTGTGTTGGAAACGTGTAAAATGTAGCTATCTTCAGTGTATATTTTAAAAATAAATCATTTTTTTCTATTGCAAGCAAATTAGTTTGAACACTTTGTAAAGCCCAATGACTTATTTTAAAGATAGATTTATTGATTTATTAATAGGCTGTATATTGAGCTTACTTTTATAAATACATATAATAACTTTATTGCTATCTTTTCGACTAAGAAAACTAAATCCTATAATACTGGAATGGTGTTGAAAAAGAATGAAAAGTGTAGCATCTTAAGACGTCCTTTTGCTAATAGTGTTCTGCAGAGTTGGCCTGGTTCGGCCTGATGAGATAACTTATTTTGAACAGAAAAATTACATTCCAGGCCCAGATAGATAGTCTGGTTTAGAACCTCTATCTGCAGACAGCTGATGCTTAACTCAAACATTTAAAGTAAACAAGATAAAGCTATATTCAAATGTGTTTTCAATAACTTTTCATATAAATTATTTTTTATATGCCTACAATCTATCTGGACTGAAGGATTTTAATGTATTATTAAGATATTGGTAGAGACTATTCGGTGCTTCATTAAACATTACAATATTTTGTTTGTTAGGAAGATATCCAGTAGATGTTTCAAGATGGCAGTGGTTTATCCAGGTACCGATGCCCCGCTGCTTCTCCAACCCTCTGTGTGACATTCATTAAGCGTTTGGCCTGGACTAACAAAGACTAAGTTTACTGGAGTAGAAGTAATCAGATATACAATGAGCATTAGTCATCTAATTCTACTGATCACATAACCATTTATAATTTACATCCTGACACCTTTGTTGGCTAGGATATTGTTTCTGACACAAAAGAACAGGTGACATACATCCCATTACCAGTGCTTCACTAACTGATAAGTACATGGAAGAGAACACACAGAGCTCTCCTGCCTCTCACAACCACCTGTGCACTTAAACAGCAGACAAGACTGCAAAAAGGATCTCTGTCATGCCTGTTATGCTGAATTTTTTAGGTTGAATGTTGAAAAACAGTATGTGGGAATCCTCAGAAATGCCAAAGGAATTTGCATTCATTTTTCTTCAGAGCAACTAGTGGATTCTGGTGATGGGAATATCTAACTTGATACAGATCCTAGAGCTGAGAATTTTGTTGACACTTTTGTTGGCCCGTTGAAAGTGTTGGATTTTGCTCATTTTTTTAGATATTTGTAAATCACTGTCAACATGGAAAAGATGCTTCCTGCCCAAGAGGCAGCCAAGATTTACCACACCAATTATGTTAGAAACTCTAGAGCCATTGGTGTTATGTGGGCAGTTTTCACCATTTGTTTTGCCATCATCACCGTGGTGGTCTTCATTCAACCCTACTGGATCGGCGATAGTGTCAACACCCCACAGGCGGGATATTTTGGCCTCTTCTACTATTGTATTGGTAACCCTATAACCACAGAACTGGTCTGCAAAGGGAGCATCCTTGATTTCAAATCGATTCCATCTGAGGCCTTCAAGACTGCGATGTTCTTTGTAGGCACTGCGATGTTCCTTAACGTGGGCACTATGGTGTGCTTCAGTCTTTTCTTCTTCTGCAGCACTGCCAGTGTTTACAAGATATGTGGATGGATGCAAACCGCATCAGGTAAAAGGTGCCATTGTAAATAATGTGAGATTAGTGTTCTCTATTTTGAAATCAAGTGTTCAAAGTGGCATACTAAAGCAGTATATATGCTAAAATAGTTTATACTGGTTCAGGATTTAGGTTTTGATTACTAAACGACATATGCCTCAAATGAAAGTCTATAAATTCAGCATGCCTCAATGTAAGTCAACAGTCCAGAGTAATGCTAGATTGGAATTAGAATGATAAAACTAGAAATGAATGCGTAAACCTAATTTAAATATTCCTTTTAAACTGAAATAAAATTTAGAAAATTATCAAAACCTCTCCAGGCCACATACAAATAAAGGAGTAAAACAATTTATTATTATGTGACCATTACCTTTTACCATTTTACACTAGCTGTAAACTAGGCAAACATAACAAAGCAAACACATATCAGCTAATGACGTTATTCTATGTAATTATTTAATCAGTCCTCTGGAATACAAATGTTGGAGCAAATTTAATATTCGGTTGATTTTCTATCGTGATTCAACTAAATGCTTGGGTATATCGGCTTGGCTATATTGTCAATGATAGTTCAGCAAACATATCTAAATGCCTACTATACTGGAATGTGCAGCATCCGGTGTGTACTTTTTTACCTGCAACGTTTACCTGAAATGTTATCCAGGTGTTTTTTTAATTATTAAAGTAAAAGAGATATGGTATTATTTATGTAAATTAATATTTACTTTAATATATCTATATATATACCAACATATAGTACTATGTCCTTTAGCATGCAATTTAGCTTTGAAATTTTGCCTGATTTTACAAAATAACCATTTTGCATTCAATTTAGCATAGTTCTGTGCGGGCGGTTCATGTTCCCACAAAACTCATTAAATTTATTATTATTAAACATCAAAAACACTACACACTGTCCTCTAGCTGCACTGCTGGTGATGGGCTGTATGATTTACCCGGATGGATGGAACTCTGCTGAGGTGAAGCGCATGTGCGGTGAACGCACAAACAAATACAGCCTGGGGAACTGCACCATACGCTGGGCTTACATCCTGGCCATCATCTGCATTCTGGACGCACTCATGCTGTCACTCCTCGCTTTCACTCTGGGGAACCGGCAAGACAACCTGCTGCCTGACGACTTCCAAGTTGATAGTGGTGAAGGTAGGAGTCATAGCTTACATGCACACCGTAAATGCTCAGCATATTTGGCACATAAGCGTAGCACTTTGCCAAATTTACACTTGACTCCAAAGTTCATTGTTTGTTGTGGCATTGCCAAATGTATGAAGCTTAAATATAAACTTCCAGATTTCCAAGGCTGTTCATGGCAGTTTCATTTGTCACAACAGGAAAATAAATTTTGAAGACTAAAGGACTTTCGAAGGCTGAAGACTTTGGCAACTATTAACAAGAGGAATGGCACAACCATTAAACGTGGATGGATAGACACAGCAGCAAAATGTTCAATTCCATTATCACATTTTTGTTTTTATTCTTGACATCTATCATGCAGAGCTACATGTTTGAATTCCTATACAATGTAAACTTAGCTTTGCACAGTGCTCATCTAGACTCCTAAAACCATAACACAGAAGTGAATGCAGTTCAATAATTCAAATATGAACGGAAGTGAAATTGCACCCATCTTCCAAATGCTTTATTAAAACAGTTCTGTCCAGCTAAATACTCTTAGCTAATATACAATAGTAGTTTTTATTTAAAAACTGTACATGGCTGTAATATACAGATCAAGGCCAAGTCTTTGGTACACATATACATACACCCCCCCCCCCCCCCCCCACACACACACACACATCCCCACACACAAACATTTTTCACATTTTTGCCCCTTTTGGTGGTGTTTTAACAACTATTTTGATTCAGTGGAAGCTTCTTGAACAATTTCCTACTGATCACAACAAGAAAAAAAAACTCAAGTGTAATCAGATGTGACAGACCAAAATGCCTCATCACATAGGGAAAAAAACTGAAAATGACTGATGCCGAGACAAAATTACACAGTGATGTGGCATTTCCTGAAATAAACTACAACCCAGTTAAACCAATTTCCTACAGTCTCAATGTAAACCCATTTACACAACCTTTAGTTCCCTCTGACACAGCCTTCTATCTCCAATGTGCATCATCCTAAATCTAGGAGACATATGTAACAAAATGATCCATTTAATGTAGTCTTTCACTTACCCCAAGTTTAATTCAAGTCGGTGGTTTAGTAAAAAACACGTGTCCTTGAACAGACGGGGCACGGTTTCAGTACTACCAATGTTCCCTAAAACGCATTCATGTGTTGTCCAAATAGAGATTGAGAGGTACGTAGAACCTCTGCCTCAGGAAATAGAACTCAAGACAGTGCTCCTCAGGTGACACGAACAAGAAACCAACCACACACACACACACACACACACACACACACACACACAAAACACACACACAACGAATAAGTAGCATTCGGTTATGCGCTTAAAACTTATACAGTCTCTTTTTCTTGGTGGAGCATTGTAGTGGCTCAGGCAAAACACTAGAGGGCGAGCCAGGGGTGGCGTAGGCATTCGGCAGCTGTAGCTCGTTTCTCAGGGATGAGCTCCAGCATGGGGACCAGAAAGTCTGTGAAGGCGTCAGCGTCCTCGGGAGACCACTCGTACTTGTCCAGCAGCACCTCCTGAAGACCCCACGGCTTTAGCTTGGTGATGTGTTTCAGCTCGCCTGCGGAGATTGTAGTTGGAGACTATCACACACGCGCCTGCCTCTCTTTCCTCGCACGGTTTGGATGAAATGATCGTAAAGTACAACAGTGGTTAAAGTGGTGTTTACAAATCTCAGCTGGATTATGTACAATTACCAGACACCGATAAAAGTCACGGTGCACTCTGAAAACGTATATAAACACCATGTAATTGTGGTATGTCAACTAAGGTACTTCAGTGTTGCATATCCATCAAAAGCGAGTGCACTCTGCAATATACACCTTTAATCAGATCAAGTGTTTTTTTTATAGTAGTAATAATTTATTCACTGTGATGAACTAGACATAAAATTAATGAATTTTTTTAGGTGCAACCTAACAGAAAACAAGATTGTGGAGACATACACATGAACACATGCATACAATGATATCCTGACTGCAAAGGTGCTAATAAACATCCATGCGTCACAAAAACAATTCTTTGGTTTCACAGTCCAATTAGAGGTATGAAAATTCACTAAAGATACTGAGTATATGTATAGACTGTTTACCACCACCTTTCAATTCACATACCCCACTTATACAATCTATGTCCTTAATTCTGCTTCCTACTGAGAATATCTAGCAAAAAACAAAGAATTCAAAAGACAACATTACCTTTTTTGGTGAAAAAGTCCTTGGAGTATTTTCCCGCCATTATGAGCTTGCATGGAACCATCCCCAGCAGCTCAATGATCAAAGCAATGTGGTCTGCCATTTTGCACGGCAACACAAAAGGGGGTGTTGTAAAGGGGTTGGAAAGAGAAGGGAGGAAGGGAGAGGCAGAAACAAACGGCAGATTGATCAAACACAGTTTATGGTCAATTATCCACCCTGGGACCAGAGGGACAGTGGAGATGAAGCAGCCTGTTCAACTCTTGACAGCACGGAGATAATAGTCTGCAGTGAAGACTGGTGGCTTTATTTTGGTCTCTAACCAGATCTTAACCTCTCACGACCTGCCAGAGGCACAACTTCAAAGCGGTTCAAGCAGGCGTCAGTGTCAGTGTGCAACTTTCTAGTTAGCAGTTTATTAAGAGTACCTAAATTTCGCACTGCTTTAGAGGATGGGCACTAGTCAGTATCTCTGGACTTGGACAAGGACTTGAAAATCAGGAACGCTCTACCGCAGTGTTCATGCTCTATTTCCAAATGAGCTTCTGATATCAGTTGCAAGTTGGTAAATGGTATCCATTTACAAACACAATCGTGCACATCACTTTCGGCAGAAAAAACTTCATAAGTACCACCATGTTGACGACACGTTTACGGTGATTGTAGAGATTTATCAAAGCAGTATCTGCACCATTTTGTTATGCCTCAGAGTTACACAGGCGTGTCTGCATCTGAACCGTGCTGTCAGAGACACTGCTGCAGACTCAATCGTGCTTGCCCTGGAGGCCCAGAGAGGAGGTGCACCAGCGCATACCGTTCCTGCTGAAGAATTCCTGTGAGAGTTTCCCCCACTCGGAGCGCAGTGGCATGGAATTCTACTCAATAGCTGAATGATCACGTTATGTTGTCTAGAGGAAGAAGTCAATGCATGACAGACATGCAATTTTTTCACATCCTGATCAAATCTGCTATGTTGGTTAGGAAAATTAAAACAGTGTAAAATTATGAAACCTAACACATGGAATCAAAGGGGTAGAATAAAATGTTGGGGATAAGAAAGTCCACCAGGAGCTCAGCATCAGAGTGTGTATATGGAAATATTTTAACTACCATCAAGATGAAAAATAGCAAACTAAGACTCATTCTCTTTCTTGAGTATTGTAAGGTGTACACCGTCACCAACAGCAGGAGGCATATTTGAACAAGGCATGTCAAGGTACTGTAGCTGTTAGTCTGATTTCTAAATAATTACCATTCAGATGAAGGCTGATAAACCCACAGAGCTGGGGGCCGTGAGGGAGAGAACTGATGTGGTTGGAGATAAAATAAATGCTACACAGGACAGGAAAGATGACATGAGAGAGACAGCTTAATTGTAGCATATAGGCGATGCACTGCATAAGCTGTCCTTATGTCAATGGTAACACCCAAATCAGTCTAATTTCTAGGGCCAACTGCTTTGCACATTAGTGCAGTGAACTCAGATATAATTTACTGGTCATGCAGATCAGTAGATCTACATACTGGCATGCCTAGATGTGAGTAAAGACACAGAAGAAGAACCTGAAGTAATAAGCAACATAACAGAAGAGTAAGCAGGCTCACCAGATTACTGGCTATGACGAGATACTGAGGTATGTTTAAATGCCGGTGATGCTAAACTTCCCTGTACATCTCTCCACTAAAACAAAAAAAAATTGTGTCAAATAATTGACCGATGACCAGATATACTCCATACTGAGCAAACATAAGGCTACCCACAATCATCCAAAAACTGCCGTCTCAAATGGGGTATTTTTATAAATACATACATCTAAAGTGTACCAAGAGGTACACAAGGAAAAGCAGTTGAGATGAGAAGCGTGTGAAGACCAAACCAGAACAGAGAAGGTGTACAGCCGTCTTTCAATTTCGCCCTGCTTGCCCCGATTGTTACACGGAAAACAGAAACAGGAATACAGGCCCAGTAACATTTATGTTTCCAAAATAATACTCCTTGGAGTGGTTCTAGAAACAACTAGAGCCGAGACAGAGCACGTGACGTGGTAACAATTCAGCAGCACTACAACAGTGTTCATCAGCAAACAGCATGCAGATTATGAAAAGCATTCTCATTTGTGTTCCACTGATCAGTCATACCAGAAGAGGTGTACAAACCCAGTATCTCAGTATGCATACACTGTGTGGTTGATGATATTAATCCTAGCCCTTAACCGAAGCTATGCCAATGCAGGGCAACACGTAAGAACAATGTGCCTCCAGTCAAGCGTAGCGAAGTAATGGCTGAGAACAACCAGTATCAGTACAAAGAGGTCAGCACGTTGTTTCGAGTGGAGACAATTGAAAAGAAACAGCTTTACCTTCGTCTCTGGAGTAATCCTCACCAGAGTGGGGCTCAAACAAGTAATCCCCGGTGGCTAGCTCAAACGCCTGCCGTTGAGGGGACACACAGAGAGGGAGGGAGAACACATGATAATAAATCCCAAGAAACAACCGTTGGCACTTCATGTACTCTTGTAAACAGTTGCCTATAATGACCCTTCCAGACTCATCTCTCCATTTAGTGATGACACACACTTGAACACACACACACACACACACACACACACACACACACACACACACACACACACACACACACACACACACACACACACACACCATATTGTGTTCAATAAACTTTTACAAAACTAAAATGAACTGTAACTGATGCCAAGAAAGAGCATTGCAAAGTAAATGTACAGCTTTTCATATTTTACTGGCAGAATCAACTTTCGCTGCTGTACTGTATATAATCTACAGTAATGCAGCTCTCACCATACAAGCTGTGCTCCATATGTCAGCCGGTGTGCTGTAACCTGCTCCAATAAGTACCTCCAGGGAGCGATACTGCCTCGTCTGAATGTCCTCAGTAAAGTGTTTGTGCTGTAGGAGACAATTCATGGGACGACATGCGGCAGAAAAGGCCATGACTATTGTGATGGACATTAAATGTGCTTTAACCTCTGATTTTTACCAACATTACATTGTCAAGTCGTCATAATCTGCTATAGCTCCTTTAAGGTGTATCAAATTATTTAGTTTTGATTCCCTTCAACAGACAGTTTATCTTTAAATTTAAATGTTTCCTGTCAATGTCAATGAGAATCTTCCCACACAAGAGCTTCATCGTAAAGAGGAAAGACAGCTGGATGTCCATGGCACAACATTAAAAGCAGCTGGCAAAGAATAGGAAAGTGAACAGCCTCTCACCACCCAGCAGGCGTTGCCCAAGTCTGCAATCTTGACCTTGATCTTGTCCGAATTTATTGGTTCCAGAGGATTGATCAGAAGATTTCCCGCCGATAACTTGGCTATTAAAGAGGTCACAGTTACAATTAGAAATTATCAAAAGTGAAAACAAATTGGAAGTAGGGAAATATAGAAATATATACATGTTTGGAAGACACACACACACACACACACACACACACACACACACACACACACGGACACACAGCATTATTTCAAAGGAGAAAAGAAAGTGAAACTAAAAGTTCAGAACAGTGTTCATCAAGCTGGCGGACCGTTTCTCAGGCTCTCCTGCGCGGGGCTGTCGTTGTCCATTACTGGCCTGTCAAGCAGGGCTCCCTTCTCCCTCACGTCCACGTTACTGGGGCTGTCCAGGGCTCCCTTCTCCCTCACGTCCCCGTTACTGGGGCTGTCCAGGCCTGGCTCGGGAGAGCTGGTCCCATTACAGTATTCATAGGGGTTCTGGGACGCCTCCTTAGAAGGTCCAGAATTAGCGTTGTGGTGGTCCTCCTGCTTCTGCTGTGTCTGTCGGTTATTTTCATCACCATTGTCCTGAGGCGAGGCCTGACTGTCAGGGAGGTGGCCGTTGTAGTTGAACTCAGCAGAGGCGTCCGAGGCCAGGCGTGTTCTGGGGTTGTCTGGTCAGAGAGGAAAGATGATGCTAAATCGCATAACCATCCACCAATGAGCAGGTTTTAAAACAAAAAGTCTTTCTTAATAAATTCAGGCCAATTCAAAGCATGACATCTATATTCCTTCCACTTAAAGAGCTCAAAGAACACAAAACCTTTCATAATATTTATCTTTACAGGGATAACATTAATCCTGAAACCATCCAGTGTTCATAAAATCATTTTCAGCAAAGGTTTTAGGAAATTAACATCAGACTGTACACAAAAAACCCAAGATGTAAGCCTTGTTGTGCATACAAACGAACCGTTTTCTTCCTCTTCAGCGATGTCAACAATTGAGGCATGTCTGAGAGGTGCATACAGAGGCGATCTGGGTGACTGTGGGTCTTCTTCCTCCTCCTCTTCCTCTTCCCGCCCAGCCTCCGGCCCCTTGGCCATCTCCTCCAGGTCCAGGATGCACTTCTCCAGCAGCTCCGCCTGACGCTTCTGCTTCTTCTTCAGCTTCTTCTTTTTGTTCTTCGACATTTTGGGAGCCTGGCGGGACAGTCAAGGGAGCAGGTTAACCGTGTTCCTGCCAGCCACGGCAAGCAGAGCTGCGATGGGGCAGGGCCACTGCTCGCAAAGAAAAGATGCATGAAGCATTTTTGAGAGAACTGTTTTTGTTGAGACTTTCATCGTAGTCTCACGGTTTTGAAAAAAAAGAAAAAACTGAGGGCGAGTTGCTGGGGTGTTTACAACTGCTTCTGAAACCACATGCTGACTTACTTGTTTAGGTGCTGGTGCCGTACTCACTGAAACACATACAGGGGAAAAAATGTCAGCAAAAAAAAAAAAAGAGAGACAGAAAAGGTCTGTGTTAGAAAGCATGCACATAACAGATTCCACTGTCACACAAATGCCATGCTGCACATGCAAACAAAGTAATCAGACAGGGCACAAGGGACTGTGAAAACATCTGTGTATATTGAAATTAACCAGTGAAGAGAGTTCACAAGAATCAAATCACAGAACAAGTTCACACATGCCTATACTATGCTATTAAAACTTTTTTTATTGTTATTATTGGAAAAGATAATGTGGTGGAAAGGTGGTGGAAATGGTTGTTACACTGAAAACAAAGCAAAGGAGCTGCCTACATGTGTCTAAAAACAGTATGTTTGATAGACAGCAGAGATTGCATAAGCATGAGAGAGAATGCAAACAAAGAAGAGGTTTGAGACACACACACACAGAGACAGAGAGAGAGAGAGAGAGAGAGAGATAAAGAAACCTGCTGATCCAGAGGGAGGGGGAGCTCCTGCTTTTTGCCACTCCGTGGCTTCAGCTGCGAGCCTCCTCACATACGTCTCATCTACACTCATCAGGATGTTCTCAGGCTTGACGTCTGTGTGGATGATTTTACACTTTGTGTGCAGGTAATCAAGGCCTTGGAGAACCTGCAAAAGTATCAAACAAATTTCACTTCTTTTTTCACTTCAAAAAAAAAGACTTGCTCATTTGGTAAAACACTAGTTTAATCTCCACTAAAACCTGTTAATTTCAGTCTGGTAAATAAAAAAACCTACTAGATAAATACACTTAATAATTACATATATTAGTAAAGAATTGCTGCTGCCACTACAGCTGCCTGTTGATACCCCAGTTTCACTGGGCATGGTGAAGACATAGTGCTACCTGTCTTATGATGCTCCTCACACAAGGTAGAGGTAAGCCTTGATAGTTGGATTTGATAATCCACTTAAGTAGGTGGTGTCCCAGAACTTCAAATACCATACACACATCTGGGATGTCAAGTTAAGGTAAACAACACTCGGTATTCCAGTATTCAACTCATCATAAGAACTTCATTGATAGCTCATTTTAATCTCAACAACATCTAACATACAATAATTCATTCTGTCTAGTGCAAAAAGAAAATACTGTGGTTAGACTGTGTGGTTGCTCCAGGCCATGTGGAAGAAGAATGTAAACCCTCATAAAAACAAACAACAACAAAAAAAAACAACCTGAGTAAGAATTACCTTTGCCTACCACAAGGACACTGAACTCAGCCTGATTTCCCACACCTGTGCATGCATAAGCATTTCTAAGCACTCCTGAGAACACCCCCCTCTGCTCACCCAAACCCCCAGACCCCACCATGGGGATTATGGGAAAGGATACGAGTTCCATTGACTCCTGAGATTTTAAAGTCATCCAACAGCTGAACCACCATCTCTCTGTTTGGATCATCAGGGTCCGTGTTTCTAACCTGCACACATCATAGAAACAGCACTGTAAATGTACCACATAGCCATTCTCTCTCTCTCTCTCACTCACTCACACACTCACTCACACACTCACTCACTCACACACTCACACACACACACACACACACACACACACACACACACACACACACACACACACACAATGAACAGGATCTAACAAATGTAGGACTGTACACAAAACCAAGAATCACACATACTGAGACTCGTATGAGAGAGGATACAACAGCAAAAAGCATCTGTTGCAGTGTTGCACCAGCACACAGGTCTCATCTGCAGTGTCACTGTGGGCTGAACTGCTGGAAAGGTCAGTGTATCAGACTGCGACAGACAGAACAGTGCATCATTTGGCAGGCTGGACATGAGTGCGTGTCCAGCACTTACAGATCTCAGCAGCTTGATTTCATCCAGGGCTGTCTCAGTATAGTGCTCCGCACTCTTCACCACCTTCATTGCCACAAACCGTTTCCCTCTGGAGAAATGAGAAAGGGAGGTTATGAAGTTTGGAGAAAATATAATGAAGAAAGAATTAAAAAGAGGAAAAAAAAAAGACATGACAGAGAAACCTCTTTGTTTAAAAGCAGAACTTACTGGATGTCCCAGGCGAGCCAGACCGTGGAAAAGTGACCCCAACCCAGCTTACGGATCACATGGTACTTCCCATTATAGAAGTCTCCTATCTTCACATGGTGGTAGCCACCTTGGCAGACAAAAAGGCAATATGCATTAGATTAAAAACAAACAAAAAAACCACAGTAAGGCCAATTGGTTTCTGTATAAGTGAATGTGTCCAGCACTAGTCCTAATGGGCCAGTCTAATTAAAACTTCCACACTTGCCATAATTCATCCCTCATAAGCAAAAAAGACATCTATAGCAATATCAAGACACATACAGTGAAGTAGCAAATACCACAAGAGGCACAATATACTGCATCAATATTATAACGGGAGCATTGCGCTCACCTTTGCAGTAGTCGTTGGGGTCTTCCTGCTCCTCATCGTCGGAGCCCAAGATCTCCTCATCAGGCTCCTGCTGCTGGGGCTCTGCAGGTGGATGCTGATGGGACACTCCCCTCGGGGGCTGAGGAGGCCTGGGGAACAGCAAGGGCTTTAAACTGCACTGCCCCAGCGGCTGTGACCATCTCTCTCAGGATTTAACATTTGAGATTCTGTGATGACATGTGAGACCATGACCTAAAATATCACAACCTTACAAAAGACCTCATCAGATTTAAGCTAAGAGCTAAAATAATCATACCAGATGAATTAAAGTGGACAGAAACGTACATGTCAAATAACCAAACACTTTGCACATTCTTGAACTGCAACAGCTACAATATAATTGATGATTTCAAACCACCATCCAACTTTCCCCAGTGGGTTATTTTTGGGCTTTTTAATACATCAAACCAAATGCTTGGCAGAATCCAATACTAAAGCATCATCATATCAAACAAGTCAGAACCTAATATTCTACTTTCAGCAATGTTAATATACCGTAGTACTATTATTATCCATGAGGATAAACCTGCAAAGATTTTCACAACACTACAAAAACAATACTGCAAAATCAAACAACTAGGTTGAATCATCATCAACTGAACATTTCTTCAAGTTACTTGGTAACCTCTCAAAAATCTCTTTCAGTGTTTTTGACATATGCATCCATCTTAGAGTTAATCTTGCTGTGCAGGAAAGAAACAGGGTGGAAAAACACTCTGGGCTTATTTGTTCCTAGAAGGTTGGAATATGTTTTATAAACAGACTATGGCACACTAGATTACTTGAATTATCCATAGATTTACATGTGTGTTTATGGTGGTTCCTGGACCCTGAACAGGCTGAATGCGTCAATTAGGGTTTTGAAGGTTTAACCATTTTTAGGTTCCCAACACAAACTATTTCTGACTTCAACAGGTTAATAGCAATAGAAGGCTGAAATGACTGGTGTTCGTTACTCGGCACTGTGGTTGGTTGACTAGCATCTCTTCATCTGTGCCTCTCTCACAACTGTAGAGACTGAGGCGAACTTTCTAAAACTTCCAGAAAGAAAAACTCACTTCTTGACTGACTTCTTGGCTTTCGATCTTTTCTTCCTCGCTTGGAGAGCGAGAACTGTTAGGAGGGGAAGAAACATTTCTGAAAACAACCGCATCACCAACACAAATATGTTTATTAATTAAGAACTGCGAGAAACACATATGGCAATTCCGTTTGATTTTAGTGCACAATATTGCAATCCATATATCCACATATCAAACGTTACCTCGCGCAGCTATCTACCGGACCTCTAACTGTAAACGGTGCACTTTCTCCATATATATAATACATGTAGCTAGCTACGTTTCCCCTGGTTCAAAGATGCACGAATCGACCAACTCGTGTGGCTGCCTGACGTTATGCCGGCTGAACGGTGAGAAGTTTTCACGCGTGGTCCAGGGAGCGTCCTGGATAACGTTAGCCAGCCCGCTAGCTCACGGTACCTGGATAACGTTAGCCAGCTAGCTCACGGTATCTGGATAACGTTAGCCCGCTAGCTAGCTCGCGCTATCTGCGCTCGCGCACACACTATCCAAGCAAGTTGACAGCGTAGCTAACTTGATAGCTAAATATTTTAACATGAATAAAACACGACTTAGAATGAACAAATGCGGGCGTCTTGTAAAATACTGACGACAAGTATTAGTGACAATATTAAAGACAATTAATGCTAGCAGAGTAACTGGTAGCTAAATAACCTCGCTTGTTGCCTGCCTGACTAACAAGCTAACTAGCTAAATTAGTTAGCGAGGTAGCTAACGTTAACCCTTGACGTTAAGCAACGCTTAATCGCATGTAACTATCGAAATATTCACGATGTGCATTGTATGTTACGAGATAAATAGGACTTGAGTCTAATCAGACGTCATTTAGCCTGCTACATATATAAACAATAAAAGGGCAAAAGTCAA
Source organism: Brachyhypopomus gauderio (assembly GCF_052324685.1). Classification (NCBI taxonomy): domain Eukaryota; kingdom Metazoa; phylum Chordata; class Actinopteri; order Gymnotiformes; family Hypopomidae; genus Brachyhypopomus; species Brachyhypopomus gauderio. Next base: position 30,061,292 of record NC_135214.1, on the reverse strand, counting down.
TAATATGTATGCATAATCTTAGAAGAGATTACCTTTTCTCTCCATGTTGGCCCGGTAGTTGGTGGCTTGAATGTCACACGCATGCGCGACACTGGCCCCATACAATCTGTACCGTGTGGCCACGCCCCTTAGGCAGTCTCGTCGATACCGTTCACATTGCTGGGGTAGTTTTATCCTTCAGACTAACATGGTCACATTTACAAAAGAAGCAGCTCATTTGCATGATGCATTTCCTGAGCGAAGATTTTGAGAGCGGAAAACATGTCAAGGTTTACATGTTCCACCTTTTTTGCCAATTCTGCAGCACACATTATTTTCCAATAGCATATTTTCAAATTCGATTAAATAGACGCAGGGTTAGGTTAAGGTTAACCCCTTAGTCTAACCCTAGAATGATGATGTGGAGAGACGTAGTTTCTATAATTCACGTGTTTGCTACATTTTATTTACAGCAACAAATACACAAACGTAAGAAAAATAACATATAGGCTTCGTATTTAATGTCAGGCTCAAAACGTACGATTGGCCCTCTAATTCGTAATACCAACTCTTTTCATTAACCATGCAAAGACAGTGTCGATGATGCCATTTCCATCAAGATTTGAACATTTTAAAAATGAAACAACAGATCTCTGAAAAATATCTGCCTTTATTTTCTTTAATAAACAGTGTGTATTTGATTATATTCTCTACAGTCTGATATAAGAAATAAAGCAGACAGAAGCAGCCATTCCAGTTCATCTCAGCAGTACATAAATATTTCACACTAGTACAATTTTGACATTCATTTAATTTCTCTATTGTCAGCTTAAAAACAAGCACACAACAGAATCCATTCACAGGTTCCCTCACTTGCTCACTCTCACACACCTGCACATAGCTTTAATAATACACCAATACACCATAAAACAGAAACAGTAAAAGGAATACAATTACAAGGCTAGAACTGCTATTTACACATGGCCCAAATTTGTAACTGGTGCCAGTATAACCTTCCTAATGTTTGGAGTGTCACTTTGGCCTATGTAGGTTCTAACACAACCTGACAATGGGAATTATATTCTCACAAGTAGAGGCCATTCTCTCACATCCTCATACTTTGCTCTAATTTGAGTGTCTAGCAAAGCTGGCAGTAGTGGGACACTCCAATTATACTGCACATATATTCCCCTGTTCAAAGGAACACAAACACAAGCGAGTAACTGTGTGTCACAAATCTCAATAGTTAATTTTACAGCATGTTTCTACAGAGTATGTACTGAAAAATGAATACTTCTGTGTGAACTGAAACCATTTATTTTATTCCAAATTACCATGCTGCTGTTTTTCCCCCAAGAAAATAAGAGGTTAACACACTGAATCTAGGTTTTGGTCATGTGACTGACACAATTAACAGTAATGGAAACTATTTGATTTCATTAGATTTTGGTCATGTTAATACTAAATTCAGCCGTTGCATTTTTGCTCTAGCCAAATGTAACCAAAGAGCAATAATTTGCACAGCAATAAGATATGCTATTTTACATAGCTACGCCAATTAATTCGATCTTGAAGTTGCAGAGTTGGGATGGCACGATTAGCATAAATTATTAATTTGAAAAATTAATAACATGTTTTGCTTTGTTTCTTTTCTCTTTGGACTTTTTTTTATGTTTGCATAAACTCTGCATGGCAAGTGGGTGGAAACATGGCAGCTAACAAAAATGCTACTCTACTTGAGATTCGTTGTATAAAAATTTCCATCATGTTTGTCCTCTTTCTGTGCTCATGTTTTTTGCTTCCTAATTAAGTAGACAACATAAAAAGAGCAAGACAAAGAAAGTGGCAGGCACTTAAAAATCATACTGTCTGTCTGGTTAGAGACCTGCAAAAATATCAGTTTAAACTGGTCTGAAGTAGAGCACCAATCATGCAAACGTCTCATGACTCCATTTCATCCCCATCAAAGGAAGGTGCTTCAAACGTGATTACCTCCTCATAGGTCAAACCTGTGCAGCCACAAAAAAAAACAAAGCATTATAGCTTTTGATGCAGATGCACAAATAACGAAAATGGCTAATATTGTGAACCTTAATTCAGGAACAACAGTACTGTACCTCAGATAAATCATAATGTCCAAACTGTTCTCATAACTTACTTTTCCACTCTTCGATCTCTAGTTCTCGACTCTCAAAACTCTGGTCATAAGGGTCTGCCTCAGGTTCATCGTCTGGGTCATGGTACTGGGCGAAGTACGGGTGAGCCAGTGCCTCCGCAGCTGTAATCCGCTTGTCCGTATCTAAAACCAGCATCTTCTCTAGGAGATCCACAGCTGCACCAGCACAGAGAACACAAATCACAACACACACAATTTTCAAGTAGTATCTCAGCATGAAGTAATTACTTATGAAGAGGATGACCTATTATAAGGTTGTGGAACAATAAACAGAATATATTTTTCTACTTTTATATTAGAGCCTTATCCAATATAGCAATCTATTTCTATGTTTCATAATGTGAACCATAATAATCATTCATAATCTGAGCTACGCATGTGTGCAAGTACAACTGGTCTTGGGCTCCGGAAAAGTGCTGAGCTGTGCCTTTTACCATCAGGGAGAAATAAGGTAAACATGTTCCAACAAGCAAGAAAGAACAAAACTTGCAGTAAAACATACTAATAAATCTAGTTCATACCAATCTCACAGTACATATCTAAGAACATAGAGCTTTAATGCTGACAAAGTAAAGTGTCAACATTACAGTGGCCACTTGGTCTAGATATGTGGGTCCTATCTGCTGTAGCTAAATTAGCCAGCTGACCAGCAGGCAGCCAATGGGGCAAAACTGTGAGAAAGAAAAAGAATCCTGCAAGCCAATCATACACTGTGTGGGCTATTTAAGATCAACATGAATAATTAAATGTTAGCTTTTCTTCTCGCGGTTTTACTGCAGCCTTCTTGCAGAGAATGGATTCTTTGTAATACATAATATTCCTGATTTTTAAAAAATACTAGTTGTGCCATGTTCCTCACATGTCTTGAACCAAACTGGAGAAGAGAAAAATATTGCCGCTACAAGGTAGGCAACATCCTACACAAGTACACGCCCCACACAAAAAAGTCTAAGCATCAACAGATATATTAAACAGTATGTAAAATGTGCTAGAACTGCTGTTTTGGTGAGTTAAAATGTGTTTTTCTTACCCAATGGATTGGCTCCAAGGAATACATCAGCAAAATTCCTTTTAGGCGTCTGTGGTAGGGAATTAATGTAATTCCTGGCCTGTAGAGATAAATGGGTCCATTTGAATTTCAAACAGAAAGTTAAGAATCAGAAACCTGACTTGTACAGAAACAATTCCGCTCACCAATTCTGGTAAGAGTTTTGACATTGATTAAGTAGCACAGAAAGTGTGTAATAAACTAGCAGATCAGGATAATTTGTTCTGAGGCCAAAGTTTCATAAAGCGGTAGCTTTTTCATCTCAGACATCACAATGTTAAAGATCACTGGTGTGTCTTTAAGCTAAATGCATGCCCAGAGTAATGAAGCTGCTTGGTTAGTATTCAATGCTGCAAAACATGACAGACAAATTCCCCTTAGAAGGCAGAAGGGTTTGCGGTGGCACATACAATGGTTCTGATTTTCTACAACCATTAGATGCATAAAAATCAGCTGCGATTCAGAGTGCGATCAGTCACAGCAAGAAAAGGTGGAGACGGAGCACAGTCTCCACATGCTATGCCATTTTGGAAATATAATTTAGCGAATTATGGAAAATCTGGGCTTCTCTGGCAACTAATAATAATAAAACTGTAACTGTTAGTGAAACTTTTCACTAATAATAAACCTGTAAATCAGGTGATGGTAGAATGTATGATCATATTTTAAAAACTGTATCGTTAAAACAGTTTTATGAGCATGAGCTGCACAAAACACCTAAAGTGACTTTTCAGTGATGTGGATGGGCAAATGGGCCATAGCCAGCTCACCTCATGGCTAGGCATCCTGCTTATTAGAGAGTCAGGGGGAGTTCCTGTCAGTCGCATTATCTGCTGTAGCTGGTTTATATCTTTGCAGGCCAGGTCAAGGGCTTATAACACATTTACTGACTGATTACAAACGACCTGTTTTTGTTTTTTGCTCGTCCCCTATATAGGAGAGAAAGGCAGCGAGAGAAGACAGCAGAAGCGACACACGGGCCGGGCATGCAGACTACGGAGGCGACGCCGTGGAGAGAACAGTGCTTGAGAACAGAAATGCCCTTGGAGTTGTCGGGTATGGTCAGTCCGAGGGAAATCGGCTAGTAACAGCAAAAGACCCAAATATTTGTTAATCTTAATTAACTTGAAACCACAGTAAAAGTACATGTACTGGTTGAAAGAGATTGAATATTTTAGGATTCATTGAAACTGTAGCGTGGCATGTAGCACAGAACTATACTGTATTCAGATTACATAGCCTCCTACATTTTCCCCTTAAAATACTTTGGGAAAGTGCTTAACCCACAGTAGATTGCCATTTTTGGGGGTATGAGTTTCAGGTCTAAAAGACATGCATGACAAGGGAGCAATTTCATCCTGCATGTGCATCATGGCTTGGGTTATGGATTACACACCACCAAGTAAATGTTGATGGGAAAATACAGAAGGCTACACAGTGCAAATGTACAAGATACTAGATTATGCAACAAGGTGAAAGCATGCAGTAAGAGGCTGTTTGATGTTGCGGCCCAAAAATCAATGCACAGCTCAGAAAGAACATCATTCAAACTCAGCCTGTTTCGGAAAAGCATAGAGGAGATCATCAGATCATCTCCCGAATGTTAAGACTCACAGACTCAGAAGAGATTTTCATCAACAGCTCGGGTCCTGGAGTTCCGACAAGCAGCATTATGAGTTTCAGCTGGTCAATGTCTACCGTTGGAATATAAAGGAAAAACAGGCATTTCCTAGAACAGGCTTTTCCCTGGAGATACACAGTGTTGCTGTTGGAAGAAAAACAATGAATCTCCATTTATGATTTTCTCCTATAGTCAACTCCACGATCCTGAGAATGTGAAATGTCATGATGTCAGACCAAACAGAAAAATACCCTCACTTCCTGAAAAGTTAGGATTTTGAACAAATACTGATAATATTTAGCGATGCTTCACTAAACAACAGCACAAACATTACTGCTCTGCATTCATGCTTGTAGAAATAACATATTGGGCAAGAGGTTTGATACATTGCAACGTGCAACATAATGATATATAAAAGAGACGACAGCACCTTGCTTGTCAAAGATATACTGACAGGAAACCACTTAATGGTAAAAACTGATCTACACTTTTGTACTTCCAAATTTTTAAGGAATTCCACTACACTACTACTACACATTCATATATCCGCACCCTGACTAGGTGCTGTACCTCATCGCCTTATTTGTAGAAAGCCCTGAGAGACGGGAGGGATAAAAATAGCATAGGCTTTATATTTTCAGCATACCCAAAGCGAAACAAAAAACAAACAAGCCTGGGGATGTTAGCACAGGTGTGTTCCACCTATCCTAGAACAAACAAGAGTAAAGAGGAGGATGCCAGTGGTGTTACCAGCACCAGCTGAGGCTCTGTCGAATTCGTCAATGCATGGCACAAAATACCATGCAGCGCTGGAACAAGAGAAAAGGAGCATTGATCCTGAAGTTGAAGGAGGGGAGGGACGGGAGAGGAGAGGAAACGAGGGAGAAGGGCAAGGAGGGAGGCAGGGCTTCGCGAGGCTGCTGGTGGCTCTCAGGGCTGTGGATCGTATTTCCTTATTAGCAGTCCTTGTGGTTAGTAGTTACAAGGCAGGTCTAGAGGGGACCGGCACAGCACGAGAAGGCTTCTTCAGCTCTACACGAAACACGCGCGCATGCCGCACGGTACATCGGCATAGAGTGAGCACGTGAGGGAGAGAGAGAGAGAGAGAGAGAGAAAGGAGAATGGTCAAAGACAGGCAGAGAGAGTGAAAAAAGAAAGAGGAACAGTGAGCGAGTGCGCTTGAACGTGTTTAAAAAGGTTAAAACCAATGACATTTACACGCACGCGAGCCAGCGAGATTCGAAGGGGTTTTTTTTTCGGCTGGCAGGCTGAGGGCTCGGCCCAGGCACTGCGTTCGTGTGGAAGGATACGGTCAGTGCCAGGAAACAGTGTCCTCCCCGTCAGCAGCTCCGCCATAATGCAGCCAACAGACCAAATGTCCACTGCGAACCAAAGCCAGACGTACAAGCATCAGCACTACAGCAGGAAGCCAGTTTTGATCTCCCAAGTTTTAAAACGACATTAACGCACAGACTCCAAAGCTACAAACTGCCTGCACTGTTTGAAATTAAACTGCTGTCTAAAAGCCAAAATGTCATTCAGATGGAGCATGACAAATGGCACTGCGACAGCCACAGAGAACAAGGTTGCAAGCCTATCAGAAATGGGCAGTTTAAAAAAATCTACATTTAACCCAGTGGTGCAGTTTGAGGCGACGGTGTTCATACGTGGCAGTAATAGTTTTTTAATGCAGTGTTTGGTCTACGGGAAATTACTACCAGTAAAGAAGAGAAGACAGATTGGTTTTTTCTGTATTTTATGCCTCTACACAGTCCTTTGCTATATACTTTGCAACTGAATGAGTTTTTGACAACATGCAAACTCTATTTTACATCCAAGGTAGGCAGTAGTGTGCAACCTGTCATATTGTAGTGCATCCAGTTGAGCATGATCTCTGGAGCACGGTACCACCTGGTGGCCACATAGCCTGTCATTTCATCGTCTGTGTGCCGGGCCAGGCCAAAGTCCAGGATCTAGGTGAGAAAGTCAAAGACGGAGTACATAATCACTTTACAGTATGGGGTACAGCACCATAGCACATACCATAGAAATTCAGACAGAGGTGAAAAGGTGGAAATGAAAATCTTTAGATAAGAGAAACGTGCTGTATTGAATTCTCTGACTGACAGTTTGTAATCTCACTAGATCACATGCTGTTCCAGGACAACCTTACCCAGAGATGGATTCAGATTCACCCACAAACCCCATCAGGAAATGTTACATAATACTCCAGGGACAGATGTCTGTAAAGGCTTAGAAAATCACATACCTTAAGCTCACAGTCTTCATTTACAGCTAAATTACTGGGCTTCAGGTCCTACAAATAAAAAAGAAATATTCAATTATTCTGTTGCCTCACACAAATTACTGTTACAAAATTATATCAATTACTACAACAACAATATTTGTTTGATTGAATGCAAAATTTGAGGCAGTGAAATTACTCTTCAAATATTTTTCCATTCAGCGTTAGACACCACACAAATACAGAAGAACATAAGGCAATTGAATTTTAGTGAGTTCACACTAGGCTCAAGTCTCTGCACACCAAGTGTAAACACACAAAATGGCTTTAATCTTGCAATAAAAGCAGAACCCCTGCTGGGAGATTTTAAAAAGCCACTTTGTGTCATTTCCCAGCTGTGTCTCTCGAGCAAGGTGAACACTCACTCTGTGAATAATGTCTGCTGAGTGGATATACTGCAAAACAATGAGAAAAGAAACAAAAGAATGAGGCAACATGAACACTGGATTAGGATCCATTAAACAAAATTAGCTTTTTAGACTTCTAGCAATATCACGTCAACGAATTAAAAAAATCTGATTAAACTAATCTAAAAATTGACTGTCAATCACAGGGAATTTAAATGTATAGTTAAGAATGTTATATGCATACTGTTGTGGTTATTTTTTACCAGACTCCTCTTGCTTTACCTTAAGTCCTCGAAGGATCTGGTAGATAAGGAATTGTACATGGTCGTCTGTCAGCTTCTGACACTTCACTATGTTATTAAGGTCTGCGCCCATCAGATGAGTCACCAGATATCTGCCAGTCAGACCAGAGAGTTTACATTATCCTCTGGAGCTCTCAAGCTTCCTGGAGACATGTGCGAGTGCACTAAAAAAAATAAATAAAAAATTCCTACATGCACATAAAATAACACATCTGCCTAACTGTGTCACCTTGAACAACAGAAGTGCTTGGATGCACCATCAACACTGAACCTTGCACAATAGTTTACTGCAATAATAAAAATAAAAAAAACAGCTAATGCCTTCCTGATGTAGTGGAGCAACCTTCCTGCCAAAGTGTGTGTCAGGAGTTGGTACTGTCAGGGTTACTGCAATTACCTCCCACACACAGACGCCCTCCAAATGCTCTCCTGCTGAATCTGACATTGCTTGATCGCACTAAATTATAATGCAGTGGAAAATGTAACTTCTACTCAATAACACGGAGGTTCACTTCCTTTGTTTACGGGCCCAGATTTGCCAGTGTCTGGCATGACCGCTGGGACACACACCGAAAGTAGCATTATGTGGAACAGGCTCTCCATGTACTACTGAGTATGACTTAAAATAAACCCTGATTAACTGCAGAGAGACTCCACTCCCCCACTACAAACACAGCAGCATTAAACAGGCAAACAAACAAATCTGAAACGCACATGCACAAACACATCAAAGACAAATCAAAACGCCCAATATACACCGGCAAAACATGACACAGGCACGTGCACTCACTCACACACACACACACTCTCTCTCTCTCTCTCTCTCACACACACACACACACACACACACACACCACTGGCAGCTCATTTCACTGGCCAGGTACTAGTAAGCGTGGTATTTATAGGAAGGGTTCTTTTTCTGCCTGCAGTGCAGAAAGTCCCCCCTCTATCCCAACACAGACAAAGCTAGCAGAAGAGGGTGGGATATGTGGGGGGAAGGGGACTGACCTTCATTGAAAGGGCTGAGTCTGTGTATATTTTTGGCAGTGGCAGACACCACTGCAAGTTCTCCATAAGGTCCTGTAGTACCACTCTGGCCTTTTCCTGAACTGGCTTTCCTAGTAACACCGCTGACACAAGTTAAGCTGGCCGTCTTGAACAGTTCTGTTTAAGCTCATGTGCTCAGCCTTCGTGGTTGGCCTCTTTCCCACCATGTAAACACTGAGCAAGACAGAACTTGCCCAGACGAATGTCTCCATACAGCATTCTACTGGACTTTCCAACCCAGTCGAGTTTCTAGGAAAATGTTCCCTCAGTAAACCACTAGGTGTTCTTAAGAACTTTATCATTATCATTTCATATTTTTCTCTACATCGCGGGCTTGTGTGACATTAGGGATGGCAAGGTCAAAGGTGAAGGCATGACAGAGTGGGATACAGTGGGAAGAGACACCAGAAGTGCAGGTTGAGCAGGGGTCCCCTCACCATGTATTACAATTTACACTTTACATTTATGACATTTGGCAGACGCCCTTATCCAGAGCGACTTACATTTTTATCTCATTTTTTATACAAGTGAGCAATTGAGGGTTAAGGGCCTTGCTCAGGGGCACCTCAGTCACGGCCTCAGGTCTGGGGATCAAACCCACGACCCTCCGGTTACAAGACCAGTTCCCTAACCGCCAGGCAGGTCCTGCAGGCCCAGACACCGGCTCGTGTTCTGAGACACTGCGCGGCCTTCAGGTAAAGCTACATTGCAGGGTGTTTACTTGCTCATTTTGCAAGTCTGATCACACCCATGCTTTTAAATCTAAAGATAACTGCCATAACAATGAACATCCTTGAAAAAATGACACATCCAAATGACATGAAAGCAGGTTTTTCAACCAAGGTGTGGTTCCTGGATTGATTCATACTTGGTGTATCTTCTGTCTAGTCCCGAAGTGGTCTTCTGGAGTGCTAATATTCCCCATCCACAGGGCTAGAATGTTACATGTGGAATGCACTGTACATCAAAAAGATGTAAAACCACATACCATTGCCCTGAGACAATGGCTCTCAGTCCATCAAAAGAGAACACGAGAGACAGTCTATCACCGCAGAGCAATTTCTAGGAAAGGCCGCTCTTCCACAAAACAGAAGTTTAGCACCGTGGAGGATGTGTTTATTTTCAACGCGAATCCTCCGAAATTGTTTAATTGGATCCACTGTCATGAATGCTTATGTGCAAATATAACAAATGATCAACTTAAACTTCAGTGTCAGGTATCTGCAGACCATATCAGTCATCACCAAAGAATTTCTACATCAGTGCCATTTTGCCTTTAATCACTTGTTGGGTTTTAAATTGTAGAGAAAAAAAAAACAAACAGAGTGAAGGAAGATGAAGAGTCTCACTCACACATCATTGAACTGTTCCAGACTGGTGGCAGGTGTAAAAGCATCCAGCAGACCTATCACCTACGAGAGCAAAACGTGAAGAGAACACAACCATTATGTCGTACACAACTTCATGCATTATATACGAAGTCAGCTCAAGTGCACTTCCGAGATAATTACATAACTCAGTCATTTGTTAAAAATCACAAGGATCATCTGGTCAAATGACAGAACATTTGTGATTTATACACTTTGTGCTCTTTATCATATACAATGTGTTAAAAATACAACACAGCAGAACAGGGTTATTCCCCCGATTATCCCTGAGCAAAGATGATTAATTTGCTGTGTTTGTCCACAGAGCACATACTCAGGATTACCCAAGCCGTATAAAAATCTGCGTCTCAAAATCGGGTTCTTCAAATATTTCACAACAGAGGGAGAAAGGGGAAGTAGTAGTGGCAGCTAAAGAGAAGTAAAGCAGTGATACATTTAAAAAGCCTGAGTGACTCCAAGTACCTGTGCACGTACACTTCATGAATGCCTGACCCACAGACCAACGGCCCTACTCACGTTCTCGTGTTTCATGTGCTTGAGCAGGCGCAGTTCCCTATAGGTCCGTTTGGCGTGAATGATGGACTGAAACGGCCTTGACAGTTTCTTCACAGCTACCTTCAAACCCGTCTTCTCATCGAACGCAGAGCTAAAAGGAAAAAGTGACAATGGTCAACTTCATCATTTCAGCTCTTTTACAAATTCAAAAACAAAATCCTGCCACGACTGCTCCAGCAGAATCGCGTCAGAAATGTTGCTACATATTCCGTGGCCATTATTATGCGAGTGGATTCTATAATCATGTCTTGGTATTAAGTTCCCAAACATGCATATTCATAAGCATTAAGATGTTCCATATCAGTAGGTTCAATTATATTATGACTGGTACTCTCTGCAAAGGTCTCATTTTTCTATGGTCACTATGAAAAATGTTTAAAGAATCGAAGGCAACAACCAATGCAAGCAAATTTTAAAGAGTCATGCAAGCTTTACCTGCAAAATGTATCATTAATGGTGGTACGTGTGTGTTTTAATAACAAATGTTACAGCACTAAGTAGAGGCCACAGGGAAAGGAGGTGGAATTAGCAAAGAGGAAGTACTGAACTGTCATGATGTGGTTCTACAGTGAAAGACATACTAGTTCCTGCAACTTCTAATTAGACCTCAAATCTTTTCATGAGTACTATAAACAAAACCTTATAGCTTCTGGGCTGCCAAAACAAAACAAAAAAATGCAAGGTTCTCCAAACCTAACCCAATCTGTTCCTCAGTGATCCAATTACACAGAATTAATGGTGAGGGACACGAGGGCCCTTGAAATATAACCCAGGTGACACTGTTGCCTAGCACTGCACTTCTACCGTTCTTCCTTGGTACACATAACACAATCTGTTTACCTGGGGAGCAGAGTAACCTAGTAAATGAGTTGTGGTGTTCAAACACCACATGTCCATTTGCATTAACAACACTTATCAGTAAATGCAACAGAGCAAGTTGCCAATGGGCAATCATCTAGCGCTGTTCACCAAAGGACAATTATCTAGCATTTTACATTGCAAAACCAGGAACTCATTTACCTGCAAATCGTAATGAATCCATCTGCTTGCAAAATAAAATGCAAAAGCCTATGATGAAGATGGTATCATCCTAGGTGAATAAAATCTTAAAATCCTGGCCTGATAACTTATTCAATCACAGAGCAAACAAATTTGTGATGTGACGTATACAGGAAGTTGTTACCCTAGCAGTTCCCCAGTGTTCACCAATACAATTTTCTCACTGTCTGCACAAGTAATTATATAGTAATTACTCATTGATTGCGGTTGATTCTACAGTAATCAGATTCACAATATTCAGACTGGGCAGTGACAACGTATTAAACAGCCAGAATCACAGCAAACCTTGATCACAATCCCCACTGTAATTATAAGAGTTTTCAAACTCGGGTACCCATGACCCTAAATGACTGCATGCCTGTGACTCATAACAGATATTAACAAGATGACATCACGAGGTTACTGGAGCTGGGGTCCGCCTGAAGAGAAGACACTGAGATCATATCTTACACGACATTTCGGGGGAAATATGATTAGTTGCATGATATGCACGGTATGTCTAGTCTAGCTCATAGCTAACTGCTCAAACTGCAATGCTCAAGAGTGCTGGCGGAGATGCATGTCGTCACATGCTGCCAGGAAAAGCCAGCCAGTTAGCCACAGCTACTTATCCTAGCTAGCTGGTGCAACATATTGTTACCAGCGTTAATAACAAACATGCGTTCAATAGATTCAAGTCATTTAGCCACTATCGTACAGATGCATTTTTATATCACCACACATACACCTTTTTTATATTTAGCTGCTCAGAAGTTCATACAGGCAGTTATGACCCTCACTTGGCTTAATAAAGCTGTTAGGGTGATAGGCTCGTTCTCACTTACGCAGGCCTGAGAATGAATGGAGTGTTTTTTCCGCCCTTGAGGAAAAACAGAAAATATTTACCATACAGATCCGTATGCACCCGAGCCGACTGGAGACAGATTCTGATAGCGAACCGGAACCTCCCATATCGTCTTATTAACCTCCTGTCGATAAAACGTGGGTCTTTCTTTCGTGGGCGACATTCTTGCAGCCCCCAAGCAAGTAGAAACTTCTGCTTTTCCTTGGTTTGCGATGGTAGCAGCCAGGTCACTTTCGTGCATCTGGAGGGTAGATGAACAACAACCGAATGCAACGTAGTAAAGTAACCTTCCACTTCCAAAAGTTTAACTCGTATCAACGGTCCCAAAATGTCCAGGAATTTCACTATTCGGAAGTAGTTTCGTTACGGGTTGGGCTAATTTTAGGTCTATCCCTTGTTCCCTTGTGTCTTTCCTGGCACTAGCCACTTCCCTGCGTGCTCTCTGCGTGCTACCGTCAGAAACTCTGAAATCTCGCGAGGGTACCCATGAAATACTGCCAGTCAGAGTGTGGGGCATACACTATTGCCTATAGGCCTATAACGTATATGATTATCAAATGCATCATGATTATCTATCATAGTGATTTGTTATTTAATAACCATAATGTTTTTTGTAAATAATTAGCAAGTAACTTAAAGAGGGAAAGGGAAAGGAAAGCATGTAGGAGTTTTATACACCTGCCTTGTTCAGTTTCCCATAAAATGCTGAAACGGCATAACGTGTGGAGGTCTGTACATAGTAACTGACATTATTTATAGGCATCAGTGCGATTAATGTAAGAGTCTTTACATGAGAGACAATTAATATCGATATATGGTTCATATAACGAGGCCATAAACGTTTATTTTGTTGTGAGAACATTAAAATGAAAACATAACAATTCAAAGGCAGATGGTCAAATATATATAGGTAAACTACACTCACACAATATTACTTCACAAATATTTGACAAAACAAAACAAATTTATGGAAAGGAAAAACAGCACTAGTATTTTAGGGAATGTCAACACATTTGTCTTTCCCAATAGTAAATGTAAATGAAGTAGCCTAATAGATATCTTTCAAACTAGTGAGTGGGTCAAAATATTCTTTGTCAGAAATTCATGCGTCACTGTATTTTTTTTGTCTTTATTTAATAGACATAAAAAACAAGTAACAGGTTAAAAACTCCTTGGGGTCATGGGTACTACATGGCAGCATGTCTTATTTGTAATACATGTCAACCAGCGCTGGGTTTTGTTGCAAAACTGCTGTGGGAGCCTGATTTCTGCTTTTGTCTTGTAAAAGCTGCATGGTGCATTTGAAGAAGATCGACCAAATGCTGGCAAAATCAAATCAGCATTGCCAGAAGACTTCATGATATCTAGACTGCACAGAGAGGAGTGGCTCTACTCCACATTCCATACGCTATGATGGCATCACGACCATGCCATGATTTTCCAAGTCTCTGCATTTGAGAGAGCAGCTTCTCTTAGCCCTAGAGGACATGAAGGTCTAATTCAACTCCATTTCCTGACCGGAGGACGTCTTCAAAGGAACAGAATCAAAGCCATCAGATGTACGCTGCAAAGACACAAAATTACTTTTTAAAATCGTAATATAGCACGACTTTTAAAATGAAAGCAGGTAAGCTTACCTGTGCTTTAATGGAGACACATATCAGCTCACCTCTCTAGAGAAGGACTTGATTTTGGTAAAGAAGGATTTCTTGGTGAGGTAGATGAGATCGTCCTCTGCATCCTCTCCCTCCATAATAGCACAGCTGTCGGCAGCTGGTAGATCACAGTCTTTGTCTCCCACGTTCATCATCAGCTTTGAGTACTTATATTGCAGCCTGTAGAGAGGAATTGTGTAATTTGAACACCACATTATCTGCATGAAAGTGCCATAGCATCATTAAGAGATGCATTTGTTCAAACATACTTCTTAGTTCTACCAGTTCCTAATGCCACTAAGTTCATATAGTACTACAAGTAAATGTTGCTGTTTTTATCACAGTGCCACAATGCCAAGGAACTGAACCCAGACATTTATGGAAATTGAACTGTCTACCAACTTTTAGGTCTCCTTTCAACATAAATCACTGTCATATTAAAATACAGCCACTATGCTATTAATGCAACCCAGCCGGTGAGTGGCTATGGTACTGCTTAGTAAGTGCAGAGTTGGGTGCTACAGTTCGGGTTCAAATTCAAATTCCAGCCAACCATGGCCAGAGTCCAACTGGCTGAGCTTTGATTGGCTAGAGAAGATGGCCTAGTGCTTCGCTCACTAACAGAACTGGGAAATGTGAGCCAGTCAGAGACATCTGTTAGATCACACACAGAATCTGGACCTTAGCATTCTAGTCCAAATGTGTTCAGCAGCACAATGATATTTCATGCGCAGCAGCTCAAAAAGATAATGTAGTTGGCTAAATGACATATAATCACACACACACACACACACACACACACACACACACACACACACACACACACACACACACACACACACACGAGGCCAGATGGTAGCACAACAGCTATCATCTCAAGCAACATGAGAGACTCCACATGGGTGAAACTAACTGCAGATAACAGAGGGGTGGGCTCAGCACTCACTTGCGCGTCCGTTTCCAGAAGTAGCAGCTAATGGCGATGAGCAGAAACGCTGCCAGTGTTCCCACAGAAACACCGAATTTCAGCCAGAAGTCCAAAGTGACGCAGGCGCTGACCTGAGGAGCCGGCAGAGTCACTCCTCCAGTACAATGCAGTGGCTGCTGCCAAACGTAGGTAGTCCTCTGAACACGCACACACACACACACACACACACACACACGTATCTGTTTAAATGTAAACGATCACAATGCTTCATCAGAGGTAGCAATTGATATTCACTGTATTTATTATATACCTCAATTCCATTGTTACAGTAAGTCACTATCTTTTGGTAGTTCCTCTCAGAACACAGAGGGCAGGCGTGCTGAGAACGCCACAAGAAGTGAAAGGAGCATCCGTCGCAGGTTCCCTCCGAGCAGTTGCTGAGGACACGTGGACAATGGGGAGTGAGCAATACAAATGTCCATGTACTGGGGACACGTGGACAATGGGGAGCTGGGGGAGTGAGCAATACAAATAGATCCTGCAAGGCCATGCAAACCAAAAAGGTGCCAGGCAATTATCTAAGACATTTATAGATACGTTTGGCTCCCCTTCTCTTACCAGTTTATGATTAATCACTATAATCTGGGGCTTTGCCTCCTCGGACTCAAGCATCTATAACCCTGCTTTTGAAGAAGGACAAGGATCCTATGTCTTGCACCTCATACAGACCTCTGTCTCTTTTAAACACACATGTAAAATTACTGGCTAAAGCTGTGGGGTTGCATCTGATGAATGTGCTTCCTGATATCACTTCACAGGATCAAAAAGCCTTTGTCAAGGCCATCTGCTTTTTTGTAATGTTTGGTCAATTTTAAATTCCACTTTTACAGAACCTTCCTCTTCCCTTCCAAGCGTTGTAGTCTCTTTTGATGATGAAGTTGTTCCATCGAGCTGAGTGGAATAACTTCTTTTTTTGCACAGATTTGGATTCAAGGACAAATTCATATCTTTGATAAGGTTGTTATATACACCCCCTCAAGCCAGTGCTCACACTAACACTGTCAGTTCAGACTATATTTCTTTGTGCTTTGTCTCCCCTGCACTTTTTCCTTGCTATCAAACCTCTGTCAGCTACATTAAGACCTCTACCATTTTTCCAGTGAATCTCACTCAAACTCTCAAATTTTACTAGCAATCCTTTGGTGCTTCCCAATTTTCTCATCTGGTTTCCTGCTCAGGGGTCATTTTAAGTTTTTGTTGCCTTCCACAATGATAGCTGCACTAGAAAATCATTCATTTCCCACAGCGATACATCATTTATAATGTGGCAAGTGAGGTCTTTTGGTGACCTGTAGCTTTGCTCAATTATCTGCTGATTTCAATCTGCTGCCTCCACATTTGTTTTGAAATTTTAGGCATTTTTCATCCTCCCTTTTTTCCAAATTACACCAGACTCGATCACCTTGGGACGACCTTTTGACCATGGTCCATTCTCAAAACCACATATATTCAAAATATATCTGCAGCTTATGGCCTTGGATGAATATTTTTTAGTAAAATTAAAGAGTCTGGGAGCAGAAGCAGGGCACTGTTTTTACGCAATGATTGTGAGACAAAGCAATGAGTGAAATATGTTCAACTGCACCTTGTGCAAGACTTGTGCAAGTCCCGACAATCTCAAGTTTATCCTAATGTTGTCAAAGCTCTCTGTGATAAATGCTCTGACTCGCCATGGTCAGAGACATTTCGGTCTGACTGTTTCAGGATAATGTCTTTTGTTAGTGTGGAAGTCCACTACACCCCCCCCCCCCACCCCCCCACCACCACCACCGTCTCATTGTGGCTCCAATGAAAAGGTAATATTCCACTGAAAGGTAATATTGCTGCAATAAATTCTAAAAAGAATCCTTTCCTTTCATTCTTTAACTCACCTCAAACAATGCCAGCAGACCAGACATTCCCCCTCCCCATTTCATTTTTTTATTTTATTTTTTATTTTTTATGATGTTAGTATCTGGATGTGTGCATGTGTGTGAAGTGAGAGTGTTATGTTTGGGATTATGAAGGGTTCAAATGAAACATTTTGAGAAGGTCTGTAAATCAGGGGTTTTGTTATTATTCCTTGTTTCGTTGCCTGGTCAAATTCATCAATAGGCTTTTTTGAAAAACTGTTCCTGCAGTTCCTAATTTGACCAGAAGGTGCCAGCATGTACAAAATAATTCAGCGGTCATCAATAGCAATTACAATAGGTTTTGTTACCTCTTATCAGTGGTATTCGGTTTACCTTTATAAATTGAAACATCCTTGGGACCTTACAGTTTACAATTCTGCAATGTACCTTGGCAAGGAAATCTGATCCAGTGCCGTTATTGTGGGATCACATCTGAGTCTGATGGAGGTTGACCGTCCATACTTGCAAGCCTGTGTTGTCTCTGGTGATCTAAAGACACCATATGAAAGACAAGCACAGATTTAATGACTTACTAAACGTGTCACAGACCATCAGTTTTTGCACAGAAACCTGACTGTCAAACTGCATTACGTCTTACCTGTAGTAGAATATGACATCAGGCAGGTGTAGTTTAGCAGGAAAGTAATTCTCAGAAGATGAAATGTGATCCAATGTAGAGTCTGTTGTTACCCCTATTGGTAAAAACAGAAAATAATCAAAACAACAGGTGTTTATCTGTTGTTTATGTAATGCAGCTCCATCTTAAAATTGTTTTGTTTTGGATTCTAATTAAGAAATGATAATTTTAGAGCACTTAAAACTCACCACTTAACAAGCTTCCAATACTAAAAGGTTGTGAGGACACCACACTTTGACCTCGGATTTCTGAGGGCACTATGGTTGACTGGCATACATAACCATTCACTTCCTTCCTGCTCTGTGTCACATTGTCAACACAGGAGGCAAACGCACGGCCCTGGAAAAAGCACAGACAGACAGAAACAGAAACAATGCAAATGATTTCTAATGACTTCACGGTTCTTAACTACCAGTGATGTCCTACACCCATCCCTATACCTTATATCCTGGATATCCATCCTTACAGCAGCTTTCCTACATATTTCTACAAAGTGCTACTTTTCAAAGTAATGGAAGTAGAGCTCTTACAACCCACAGCATTCACAGAACTACGTACACACGCGCACGCGCACACACACACACACACACACACACACACACACACACACACACACACACACACACACACACACACACACACACACACACACACACACACACACACACGAAGAGTGTTACATGGCTGGTTACCTCTGTTCCACACAGGCCTACACTGAACTGCTGCACATAGCGAAGGCCTTTACTGGTGAAGCGCGGGCCGCTCTGGAAGCGTGTGGCATTGGCCAGTGGAGAGAAGTCGTAGCGCAGGGTCTCTCCCTTGTACTGCACAGCCAGGGTGCAGTCGCTGGTGCAGGCAGAGTGTGCCTGACAACAGGGTGGAAACGTTCACACATCCACAACCACTGCATAATTGCCCATTATTTAAACATGGTGCCATTGTTGTTTTGACCTTTGTTTATTATTTCAAATAGTCAGCTAGATTTTACATTTGGTGGCTTGTGAAGATTAAAAACACCCAGTCATGCCCCCAACCCATGCAACACCGAACTGATGTTTGGTCAAAGATCTGCACTGCTTACTTTGTTAGGGTTAGTGTTGGGTCCACACTGGACACAGGCCTCCTCTCCCAGAGGCTGATCGGGCCTGACAAAGGTGTTTGGTGGGCAGCTCCTGCACACTCCCGTGCCATTCAGCATGTAGTGACCAGGAGGACAAGGCACGCAGGCCGAAGTCGTGTGGGAGGAGCCTAGCGCGCACTGCCGACACCGAGAGGCCACCCCACCAATCACATTAGTGATACAAATGGAGTAGATCTTGGCGAAGTCTGAGCTGAACTGTCTCTCCTGGGCAGAAAAAAACATGTGTAATTTAAAGAAAATTAAGACAGAAGGAAACAAATGTCACTCTGATAACCTTTAACAACGGTAGGATCAACTGTCCAACTTTCACGTGAAAGCACATTCCAGTAAGAGCAAAAATATCTTTCACCAAATTTCACTACATGATGCAGCCGTCATATATTTTTAGCAAACGTGAAAGCAGCCCTGCAACACAGAGCAATCCCTACAGCCGCACACCAGATACACTGCTGTGAGGAACTGAGTGAGAAACGTACCGAGGTGTAGGCGTCGGTGCGCTTAAAGGCCCAGCTAAAGCTGACGGTGCGATTGCTTTTGACGAGGTAAGAGTAGGACTGTTTCCCCACAGTGCCCTTCCAACTCTCCACTACGCCATTGGTCCTCTCGTTCCAGCCCTGTGTCCAATCATATTGCTTGATGAGAAGAGCGAAGGCTGAGAAGGTGACGGTTCGGATTTCAAAATTAAGATTTGGACGAGTATTGGTCATGCAAGGATAGGAAATTGGGTGAGTGAGAATCATGATTCTTTGGGGGCTTATTTTGGCACTCTGAGAAAAGTGTGGCGAGGTGCTTACTGTCATGAAGAAGAGTCGACAGTCGGCTGTGCACTTGGTCTCAAACACAAATGTGATTTTAGAGAGTTCAACCTGCTCGTTGTCTTCAGCCACAGTGTATGGCAAACTGAGGTAGATAAAGATATGACTTGATTAGAAAGCTTCCTTCAAACTTTTTTTTTTTTAGCATTTCTGTTCACAACAGAATCAAATATCAAGCAACAACGGTGTCAAAAGAGTTCAGAAATAATTCTGCAACAACCATACAGTTCATGTAGTAGAGCTTCTTCAGAAGAGAATGTAGATAGGTGTTTATGTGTGTCCTTCCTTACCTATAACCTGGTACAGTAAGAGTTAGCATCATGTAGTCTGAGTCCGTGTCTCCTGGTGTGGTATAAATGTACTCCCCTGCTACCTCCCATCCTGTTACAAATACGACACCTTACTAACATGATAGAAGTACTATTAAAATGTATTCAGGACTACATTTCCAGAACTGGATCATGCATGTAATCTTTAATAGCAGATTTTTTTGACACAGAGTAGATTGCCTCTTTTGCTTTGTGTAACACAGATTTTAGATTGTATGATAAAAATAGTCCAGGACTAATTGACTAATTAAATGTTTTTCCACAGTATAATTGAAGTGTGTGTGAGGGGTCTCTAATATGAATTAATGAATGACTTCTGTGTGACAGGAAGGGTGAATGAATTGCAGAGAACAGGTGTTGGGTCCACATGAGCACCGTAAGGTTGTGTTTACCTGTGCTCCTCTGTGTGTCACTGTACTCTTGGCTGTAAACAGAACTCCTCATGTTGCTAGGCATCCTGTTCCACCACTTATACTCAAAACCTACAGCTGGCTCCATTCCGACAGGACACTCTGAGCATGCTGCAAACATGACATGCCAGTTAGTGTGTGTGTGTGTGTGTGTGTGTGTGTGTGTGTGTGTGTGTGTGTGTGTGTGTGTGTGTGTGTGTGTGTGTGTGTGTGTGTGCGTGTGTGCATGTGCATTTGCGTGCATTTGTGCATGCGTCTGTGCGCGCGTGTGTTATGTTCAACCTGGTTAAGCACTACATATGAATTTCACGCCCATCATTAAATGTGATGATTCACATTCAAGGATCCATCATTCAAAATGGTGTCATATTAACACGACTCGAATCCCCTTCACTTTATATCACTCAGGCAGTAAATTATAAATGATGCTAAAAGGAAGTGATGTGGTTTGTTTGGCTGTGTGCGGTGCATGCGCTGCACCTGTCCCGTTAGAGTAGAAGCCCTGGGGGCAGGGCACGCAGGTGGAGGTGTTGCTGGTGAAGAAACCGG